>NC_045554.1:33161743-33174243 GCF_009769535.1 Thamnophis elegans
TGGCAGAGGAACTGCGGGCCGGTCCTCCACTGTTTCCAGGTCAGCCCTGCAGACCAGATCTCAACACCCCATGTTCCGAATCCAGCCCCCGGGCCTTGAGTTTGACACTCCTGCTTTAAGGATATGCCCATAAAAGAATGTGTGCATTTTTTTATTCATTGTCACAGTTGTCACACGAACTTCAGCCAGAATACCTCTGTTTCTGATTGTGTTCTTTTGACAGGGATGTGTGTACCACTTGTACAAGCTCCTCCTCTCTCCTTTTTGCAGAAGCATCGTGTTGGATGTGTATTTTGCATATGTCTTCAACCCACTGCATTTCGTGCCTGAAAATACAAATTTCTGCACTTGGAGATAAATTACAGTTATTACTAACTCATCCAATAGAGAAATGTAGAATCACTCTGGAACTACTGTTTTCATTAGATTAGCTTGTACAGCAGCAATCTGTATGGCTGCAAAGATCTATGCCGTTCTCTTGCTGAAGGGGATCACTTTATCCTCCAGATGTTGTAAACATGCAGTAAACTACATTTCTGTGATACTTATAAAGATTTCCCACTAGGGAAGGGAGGGAAAACCCCAACATCATTAATACAACTATAATAGCTTTTCTAAAAGGAACAAAAAAGGGAAATTAATAATGATATAATGTGAAAAAAGCACTGCCATAGTCCAAGGAAAAAGCGAGACATTACTGGCATTCTTGATCTACTAGATTCTTCTTCCTTTTCGTCTTCTTTAAAGGTTATTGTGTTTGTGTAGGCACCCAGGAGGTCAAGACAAGTTTTATCTCTGGGAGAAATGCACCTGCCACAGTGCACATCAGCAGGTGCAAATAAGCAGGTGAGCATCTTCACCCACGCTGCCCACCTACGTGAGCACACCTGCGTGCTCTCCTTTACACATATCAAACCATCATCTATCTCCAGCAGCGACATTTCTTTTGAGAGCAATAGGGCAGCAATTCTGAGCATCTTTCAAAAACAACATAGCAAGCAGTGTCTTACTGTCTTTCATTCTTGCAGCAAAAGGGTAAGGACATCACCATGCTGTCCAAACCACTAGGATCAGTTGAGAAGATACACAATTCCTATCTTGCTAAAAAAAGGGAACAAATGGTTAATTAATAAAATCACTATGCCTTTGCTACAAACATTCCTGAAAAAAAGTTTATGGTGCTCTCTATATATTGTACATTCTCAACATTCAAAGCCTCAAGTTCTTAATGTTTTCAGTGTGGTTTGATCCACCCATGATCGGCACAAGGAATTTACAAGAGAAAATACATGACATTTTAAAACTCTATAATATGTTATTACAAGGGGTTTTTTTCCTTGTCCTTAATCAACATTTTTTTAAAAGAACCAGGACCTTATAAAATACAGTCTTTTATGAAACAGATAAAGACAAGAGCTCATCAATTCTCTGGATTAAGAATATAAATATTCATGACTCCAAAAGCCTTCTCAAATCTGAAAATATTTCACCTTCTCTTATAGGAACATTCATGTTTAGTTTCCAACCAGAGGGCAAAATTACCCTCTTGCCATCAGCCTTAATCATAGCAACTCCTAAATATCACATGACCATCAAACATGGGGTTATCTGGTGATTGAATTATAATTGTTATTAATGGGTTTGTTTTTCATCCTATTACACTGACACTGTATAAACTGCTGAAGTGTAAGTTAAAATAATAACTATCCCTCATGAGCACATGTTGAAAGTTTTGAATGTAAAGAATTTGGTGAGAAAGAGAGAAATCACATCTGCCTTCTGAAATGGGATTGCCCCAGAAATCAATGCAGTTCCCCATGTTGTTTGTGTTCCCTAAATACTTGAAGACTTGTCAAGTTTGTAACATTTAGTTCAAGGCCATTCAGGTTCATTGCATGCTACCTGCACACAAGGATTTGATCTACTAACGGTCAAGGCAAATCAGCACTAGAAAGGAGTCAAATAATTCAAGGGGGCTGGACCTGAGTCTTTTGTGGGAGCAGAGTTTAAAGCCCTGCATGGCTTAGGACCTGGATATCTATGAGACCGTCTTCTGCCACATACCTCCCAGCGTCTGAAAAGATCTCACAGGATGGGCCTTCTCCGGATGCCATCGACTAGTCAATGTCGTCTGGCGGCTCCTCGGGGGAGGTCCTTCTCTGTAGCTGCCCTGGCCCTATGGAATGATCTACCCCCAGAGATCTGGACCCTCCCCACTCTCGCGGCCTTCCGAAAGTCTATTAAGACCTGGCTTTTCCGGCAGGCCTGGAGCTGTTGACCTCTTGAATGAGGTCCAGCCCACTAAGGTTGAGTGCATGTTGTGTCTTTTTAACTTGCCTTGTCTTTCTATTTTTTTTTAAAAATTTAGTATTCTTTAAAATTGTTTTTATGTAAGCCGCCCGGAGTCCTTCGGGATTGGGCGGCATATAAATTTATTAAACATTAAACATTAAACAGAGTGACTCCAAACTGATGATACATTTGACCTCGCACTCAGGCTTTGCCAGAGATGGGATTGAAAAATGTTAGCAACCAGTTCTCTGCCCGGTTGCTGGGTGGGCATGGCCATGGTGGGCATGGCCTACTCGGCCTCCTGCAGTATGTGAGGGGTGGAGCGTTTTCACCCTCCTCAGATTCCGGAGGCTTTTCTCAAGCCTCCGAGAGTGTGAAAATGGCCTCCCTGGGCTCCCTACGCCCTCTGGAGGTGAGAAACAGGCCCATATCTAGACTTCCAAAACTTCCAGAAGGCCCATTTTTCACCCTCTCAGAGCCTCTGGGTGGGCCCTGCACTTACCTGGCATGATGAATGGGCTGCATGGAGATTCCTGGAAGGAATGAGGTGAGGTGGGCGGGGCCAGTCAACTACTGGTTCAGCGAACCAGATGTAAAATTAAGATCCGGTTCTCCTGAACCAGTCCAAGCTGACTGAATACGACCCCTGAGCTTAGCCATCTCTTACAAGTCCAAGTTGGGTTCAAATTGATAGGATCCCTTGTTTTCTGTGTCTTTATTAATTTTGTTTATTGTCTTTATGTAGGGACTGGATCCCATCTTGGTTTGGTTTGTATTAGATTTTTTGTGGTAATATATTATGAGCTGCCCAGAATCATCTGGAATTGAACAGGATCTAAATTGATTCAACTCAATCAATCAATCAATCAATCAATCAATCAATCAGTCTTTTCCTTCCAGCAAAGAGGATCACAACTGGGCCTGATAAACACATGATAGAAATAGAACAGTATAAAAGAAAATGCTGATGTACTTCTTTTATTGTTTATAGTCATTTTGGATAATAATATTACCTGCCTTAATATACCCTTGCCAAACAGTTTCAGTTGTCATGAGATTTGTGTTACTTTTACCTGTATGTAACCACAAGGCAGATTGGCTTTATGGCCATATGGTGCTCTCTGTAAAAATAAATACATATTTTAGCAACAGGTGCAGAATGTGTAAACAGTATGGTACCCTCCAGTATCTCTGCTCCCAGAGGGATTGTGGTGATCTTTGACACACAAACAAGCACCCACAGTGGCCTGCTGATAACTATGATATATTTTGTTGTTTTTAAGCTGAAACCAAAATCAGGAGGTCAAGACTTTGATGTGGAAAGCAGGTTTTAAACCATCTGCTTTCTTTATTCTACAGAACATTTTAGAGGGAATATTTCAGAAAGAAGCTTGGTGGAATTCAGATACATTTTCCAGGAATACAGATGGAACGATTGTTAAGCAAGATTCTGAGTCACATTTTAAACATGAAAAAAAAATAGGAAGGAAAAAAAGATGTCTTTTGTTAGGGATCAATCATCAATTATTTATCAGTGCAAACTTTCAGTTAGATTCAACAGAAGATCCTGTTTTATGCTGTGTAACAGGATCACATCACTTCCTGGATGCTTCTCTTTCTCCCTCAAATCAATTTTCAGTGGAATGAACAGAATGTAATAAATTAATGGGAAAGTTTTAGATTCAACAGGGAACTCCCCAATTTCTTTCCATCTTGTGGACCTATTATTTATTTTATAAAACTATTTTTTCTTGTAGTGTTTCCAATTTTAAACTCCCCAATATTGGTAAGTGAAGTTTCCAATGCAGAATTTCCATTTCTAACCCCAGAGGGGTTGAAGGTGGCTTAGTGACTAAGATGCTGAGCTTGTCAGTCAGAAAGGTCAGCATTTCAGCAGTTCAATAGCAATAGCAATAGCAATAGCAATAGCAGTTAGACTTATATACCGCTTCATAGGGCTTTCAGCCCTCTGTAAGCGGTTTACAGAGTCAGCATATTGCCCCCAACAATCCAAGTCCTCATTTTACCCACCTCGGAAGGATGGAAGGCTGAGTCAATCTTGAGCCGGTGAGATTTGAACAGCCGAACTGCAGAACTGCAGTCAGCTGAAGTAGCCTGCAGTGCTGCATTTAACCACTGCGCCACCTCGCCTCCTACCGCTGCATAATGGAGTGAGCTCCTGTTACTTGTCCCAGTTTCTTCCAACCTAGCAGTTTGAAAGCATGTAAAAATGCAAGTAGAAAAAATAGGAAGCATCTTTGGTGGGAAGGTAACAGCGTTCCATGTGCCTTCGTCATTTAGTCATGCCGGCCACATGACCAAAGAAGCATTTTTGGACAGCGCTGGCTCTTCGGCTTTGAAACGGAAATGAGCACCGCCCCCTAGAGCATGTGCAAGGGGAATCTTTTACCTTTTACCTTTAACCTCAGCAGGAAAAATCAAAACAAATCTGTCCCAAATATGCTATTTTTCAAGAGGTATCTGGACTTTATGTGTTTTTCCATGAAGATGTTTCATTTCTCATCTAAGAAACTTCTTCAGTTCTGACTTAAAGAAGCTTCAGAACTGAAGAAGATTCTTGGATGAGAAGCAAGATGTCTTCAAAGAAAAAGTAAGTCCAATTGCCCCTTGAAAAAGCACATTTGGGACAACCATGGCCTGGAAGACTGAGAATCTCTGTTGACAAAGCAAACTTCTTTGGATTCTGATGTTACCAGGATCTATAGTGCTAAAAAGGCATTAAGTAACTCTTTTTCAGATGCAACGGTATATTTCTTGCTGGCTATGAAGGAGAAAAGTAACTTCGATATGAGATAATGAAACTCAGAGTTATTTCATTATTGCCAGCAGGAAACCTGAATATATCCAAAGCAGGCCTTTGAACCTTGCTGTGGATATTGCTCCTGATTTAACAAAATTTTATTACTTGCCACTTTTGCTGAACTCGGCCTCCTAGAGCTGCAGTGGCACAGTGGTTAGAATGCAGTACTGCTGCCTGCTGTCTGCCTGCAATTTGGCAGTTCTAATCTCACCAGGTTCAAGGTTGACCAAGCTTTCCATGCTTTCAAGGTGGGTAAAATGAGGACCCAGATTGTTGGGGGCAATAGGCTGACTCTGTAAACCACTTAGAGATGGTTGTGAAGCACTGTGAAGCAGTATGTAAGTCTAAGGGCTATTGCTATTGCTTTGTCTGAAGGAAATACACTGTTTTCCCATGTTATGATCTGTGTGACAATTACATCTCTTCCATTGGCAGCTGGGAATGCTTAATTTTGCCCATTGGTTTATCCACATTTGTTATACGAAGCTATAATCATGTATCCGCTAAACTGATTGCCATTCTGGCACAGAAGAAGAATTAAAATAAAACGCAGTTGCATTAACACTGAGAAGTTATTCTCGCACATTTCCAATAAATATAAAATTGTGATGATCGTCTTTCCGGTGATTTAATGCCAATGGATAGAAAATTAATATACTCAAGGAGCCCATAATAAAGGGGAACAAATTCAAATCACTCTTATATATGGCACAGGCAAACCTATGAAAAGAACGGGGAAAATGCAGCCTTAAATATTATAATTGCCAATGTGTGAATTATTCTCCCCTGCATACAACCCCCACCCTATTCTGACAATTCTGTATGCCAAAGCTTATAATCAGGATGAAACAAAAGTCAATGCATTGAAAGGGGAAAATTATAAGAAGACAAGAGGGGAATAAAAGAACACTGGTGACGGTATTGCTGACTGAAGCTGGGACTGTAGTGGCAGAACCTTACAATGGAGCACAGCAATTTGGTTCACACATCAAATTAAGCTATGATTTAACTATGGTTTACTGCATATCATAGTGTCGATTGAGTTTATACAGTGTGCTGCTAAGCCAAAACTCAAGCTAAGCATATAAGGTTATCTATGGACATTGGTTACAGGTAGTCCTCAACTTTTGACCGATTTGTCAACTGTCTGATTAATGGACCCAATAAAAGCAGGCATCTTCAGGAACTTTAATATCCCCAAAGAAAAACTTTATTGAGTATAGAAAAGCAAAAGCAACTTTAATTTTTTCCGTGCTACCCTGCATAGTTAAAGATGAGTTTCATCCCCTCCTCCCATGGAATGGGTCACTTTGTCCAATTGTGAATCAACCTTTTGTTTTGATAAAGTCCACATCTTGGCTGACACCCACAGAAGTGTCCTTGGCTCTCAGGGTTGAAGATTGCAGCCTCTGCATTCCATCTCCCCCTTCCCTCCCCCCAGTTCTTTGGCAAGTTGAAAACTATTAATAGTCCCGTGAAGCTTAAGCATATTTCAATCTTGACACAGTTACTTAGTGATGATCTGAAGTTAATGGATCCCACAAAGTTACTTAAGAACCCGTTCTGAAGTTCTGACAACCCATAAAATCACGTGACTCTATTTTGGGTGCTTGGCATTTGCGGGATACTGCAAACAGCCATGGGTGCAGGCTAGGATCACATTTGTCCTTTAATTCCAGTTTCTGGCAAAACCACCCCATAGTGAACAATGGGCTTACTTAATGACATCAGCATTCACTTTATGACCATTATGACTTATGACTGGAATTATCAGATACAAACTTGCATCAATAGCTATTGGTACTATAGTTGGAAAGTAGCTGTTTTGGATACACCCTCTTGATTGATTGATTGATTGTTCTTTTTTAAATCACTGTATGGTAAGGCAGAAAAAGTAGAAATTTCTGCTTTGTTTTTAATTCCCCATTAAAATTCCCTGCTATTGTTTTGGCAGAAGAAAAGGACTATCTCAAACAAAAACCACCAAGATTCCAAAGAGATCGTTCATGCATTTATAAAAAACCAATCTTTGCACAACATGCCCTAATCAGCTGAGTTCACACAACTCAGCAAGATCTAAACCATGGTTTATAAACCCCAAACTGCCTTTGGCACACATACAATTAAGCTACAAGGTGATTTTTTTTGCCTCTGACTTAATGTGCTTTATGAACTGATATGATTTGTCTTTGTGTCTTTTGTAAGTCAGATCGGGATGTAGTTTTCCACAGCAATTCTTATGATGGTCGGGTTGCAGTCCAGTCAAAGCTATAAAAGTCCAAGTAGCCATTTTTGGAAATCAGCTGGAAATTGAGAGTCTTTCCAGATGGATTTTATGAGGCAGGCAATAGGCCAGCTGCTGTTCTTTGAATCAACTGCAGTTTTAGGGGTGTTGCTCAAAAGCAGCCACATAATCTTATGACCCAAGAACAAATCAAAGGTTTTGCAAGATCGCCACCCATAAGGTAATCACAGGCACATTCATAATTGACTCCAGTGAAGGGCAGCACCTTTTAAATCAAATTTGAAAAGTGAAGAGCACAGCGGAATTTGACATTGATTTGATTTGAGGGTTCTCTGCGTTGAACCCTCTCTGTGGTAGCTCTATGGAAATTGCACATCGCCCTTAAAAGTAAAACAAAACAAAACAACAACAACAAAGTCACCCTTGTTCGATTTCTCCCTCTTTTGCCAAACCTTTCCACAAGGAAGGTCACTCTCGCCTATATTCATTCCTTATCTCGTGACATTTTCAAGACAGACTTTGTGCATGATGTTCATTCGGTAAGCATTACACAACCTCTTCACATCCTTCAGAATGATGTACAGCTCTCTTATCACTCTCCCAAACACATGCATTGCTGTCAGACAAGAGGCTGGAAACTCGGTGAAATAATGGTTCAAAGGGAGATCATAGATCTGTGTCAGGGTGTCTCTTCCTTTAGCCAGAAAGAGCTTTTTTTGTCTTTGTCTTTCTATTTTGCTGGCAATCCTCTTGTTAAGTACATTAGGAACACTTAGAGAGAAGCAGAATGTGGTCAGTTCAGAAGATTTCCATTGCATATAAATTCAACTTAATGCTGGGAAGAGGGGTATCACCATTCACTTATGGTTTGTTTGATCTTTGTGTGGCATAATGTGAGAATCTAACCGTTATTATCTGCAAACCATAGATTATGGCCTAGAGCTTTGCATGGATCCATTTAGTTGTGTCTTATTTTTTTTTAAAAAAAAGCATAGTTAAACTAAACAACCATATTGGGCTGTCATCAAGTCTAAATCCAGATATCTGATTTAATAGACAAATACACAGCATTTAAAAAGTACACTTTGTACTTTTAAAATAAGCATAAGGATAAATAAGATTACTTTGGTGAGTTTTGATCTAAGAATTTTATTGCTTGTTTGAAAAGATTGAAAAGAGTGTATCACTATATTGTTATAGGCACAAGAAATTAGGAGCCAAGGCAGTTCAAATGTGAATACAGGTTTAATGCATGCTAACAATTGTATAGGAATCTAAACTACTAATGATGGTAGATTGGTGGTAGATATGAGTCAATGAAATTCAAGATGGGAAGGACTTAGACCTCTTGTGGGCACAAAGGAACTCCAGACTGATGATGCTCTTGACCCCACTTTTGGACTCAGCCTGGTCATCTCCTACATAAATGTATATTTACACCTTAGTCTGAAAAATATAAAACAATCCAGCTTTTCCCCTGAAGTCTTCAAAGAATGCATTTCTTGAGTATTGGTTAGCATAAAACATTTTTGATGCTCATAAAAAAAATTACTAAACTCAAATATCATACTAAGCCATAAATCTTTGTTTATATATACCACAATGGTTAGGTTCATGCAATAGACTAAGCCAAATCAACCAATCAACTCCATGAGCTGTGGTGGCATGGTGGTTAGAATATAGTACTGCAGGCTAATTCTGCCAACTGTCAGTAGTTCGATTCTGACCAGCTGAAGGTTGATTCAGTCTTCCATCCTTCCGAGGTGGGTAAAATGAGGACCCAGATTATTGGGGGGCCATATGCTGACTTTGTAAACCATTTAGAGAGGGCTATAAAGCACTATGAAGAGGTATATAAGTCTAAGTGCTATTGCTATTTGATTTAGCAAAATTTGTGAATCCAACAAGTTATTATTATTATTATTTTTAAAAAGGTGATTCCATCTTGTTTCTACAAGCTTTTCCAGGCATTTTCACATTCAATTTGTATGCATGTTTGTATGTATCTCAATATGCACATTTTGCATACACTTTCCCTCTTGGTCTGGATTTAAATATCTCTACCAAGAGCTCCAGTTTTACAATTATATCTGCAGATTACATTATTTTTATATTAGTGAGAGGGAGTATCTCAATTTCTAAATGTACAGTGCAGTTATTTTCAGAAGAAAACAGGTAGAAATATATCCTTGGAGAATTAGAAGACAGTCAGTGATTGACACTTGGTGCTCATATTTATTCCATGGAGGATTTTGAGATGCCTTTCAGCGATGGGAAGTGACTCTACTGCTTATCTTTGTTTCCCCAATGGAGTGCTAAACCATATTGTATATGTCAATTTCTTCTCCAAATATCAGCCCAAGGATGCATCCATGCATTTGTGCTCATCTAATTTTCAGCGCAATGTTCCAAAAATGATCTTGGGTACCGTTTCATTCAATCTTTTAACTTGGCTGATATCATCTTGGGTTCTCCTGGAGCTTGAACTAAAGTAAATCAAATCCCATGTATGACTTTGGATCAAGGACCACTATTAAAAAAAAACGTTATTTCTTTTGCTTATCATACACTCATCCTCGGCATTAAATTCTCCTGCATGGTCTCTCTCTTCTTAAGAACAAAACAAAAAACTTTAATAAAAGAGGTATCCTGGATATGCATCCAGTGGAGAGTTTATTTGTTTGTTTGTTTGTTTGTCAAACATGCACAAGATAACAAATATAGGTATGAACATAAATATGTACAAAGGAAGTAAATATAGATAAATAGGGACAGTAAGACAGGGACAGTAGACACACTGATGCGCTTATGCACTCCCCCTTTACGGACCTCTTAAGAATGGGGCGAGATCCACGGTAGACAGTTTGAGACTGAAGCTGTGAGGGTTTGAGGCTGTAACAATGGAGTCAGGTAGAGGATTCCAGGTATATTATTGTGGTTGAAGCTGAAGAAGTTGTTGACAGGCAAGATGTTGTAGCAGACAATTTTGTGTACTATGCTTAGATCAAACCGCAGGCAGTGCAGTTCCAGATTGACCAAGCCCAAAATATCAAGCCTGGTGGCACAGGGAATTCTATTGTGAGTTGTGATGTTTGAGATTACAAAGCAGTCTATGAAAAATCTGGAAAACAATTGGGCAAATAATGAAAGAAGCCTTAAATTGACTTTTTCTAATAGTACATTGAAAGCATTAATAGGCACTCAATCTCTCCAGAGACTTCCATCTCATCAGCCGTTGCCCTCCTCTTTCAGAATATATAAATATATTGCTTTTTTATTTAGTTATTTATTTAATGGTGTGTGTATTCATTCACTTGTTTATTTCTTCAGCATGTATGGCTGCCCACTCAGTGCATGACTCTGGACAGCTAACAATCCATTCAAAACTACAACAAATAAGCAAAACCAATTAAAAACACCACATTGTTTTCAGAATATCTCAAGGGATGTCTCAGGGATCACACCATCAAGTCAGGTTCACTAACATCCTGGGAAAATGGTGGAGGAAAACAAAGTAGGTTTTGATAATTAATAATTATCAAATAGTGTTAGAGATATATCTTGCGATTACACAGGAGATGGAGAACATACAGATAATCATCAACTTACGATCACAGCTGAGCCCAAAATTTCTACTGCTGGGATAATTGTTAATTGAGTTTTGCCATACTTTATGTTCTTTCTTCCCATAGTTATAAGTGAATCACTGCCATTGTTAAGTGAGTGACATGGATGTTAAGTGAACCTGGCTTCCCCATTGACTGTGCTTGTCAGAAGGTGTAAAAGGGGATCACATGACCCTTGGACACTGCAACCGTCATAAATATGAGCGAGTTGCCAGGGGTCTAAATTTGGATCACATGTGTAAAGTCCACGGAGATACTGCAGCAGTTGTAAGTGTGAAAAAAACCCAGTCCTAAGTCACTTTTTTTCAGTGCCATTTATAACTTTGAACAAGTCACCCAACAAACAGTTCAAGTTGTCCACACACATCAACAAGTAAGTGAAGCAATCATAATCGGGTGGGCTTCAAGAATTTCAGCAAGGGGTTCTCTTCCTGGTTTCTGGGTGGGTGTGGCCATGGTGGGCATGGCCTAGTCAGCCTCCTGCACCACAGGGGGCGATGTTTTTATCTTACTCAGGCTCCGGAGGCTTTCCTCAAGCTTCTGGGAGGGCGAAAACTGCCTCCCTCTGAACTGGGGCGACGGCTCATGTGCCCACAGAGAGGGCGGTGCATACCCCCTGTGACACATGTGCCATGGGTTCACCATCCTGGTCATAGACTCATAGGACTGAAAGAGACCTTGAAGGTTTTCTAGTTCAACCTCCTGCCCATGCTAGGAGATATTATACCATTATGGACAAATGGTTGTCCAACTTTTTCTTGAAAATCTCTAGTGATGGAGCACCAACAACTCCTGGAGGCAAGCTGTCCCAGTGATTAATTGTTTTCACTGACAGAAAATTTGTCCCTACTTCTAGTTTGGTTCTCTGTTTAACAAGCTTCCATCCATTACTTCTTGCCTGCCATCTGTTTTTTTGGGGGGAGGGGGGAGAATAAGTCAATCCACTCTTTTGTATGATGGCCCCTCAACTCCTAATTGATTGTGCTTAACTTCTCATATCAGACGAGGTGAACTGAGTACTGCAACTTATAAAATAGCATCAATGCAAACATTTTTCAACTAATGGCTGTAATTGAGCTTGAAATTTATGGTAGTAAGCCACTGCAGTCCTTAAGCAAGACATCATATGACTGGACCCAATTGTATGACATATTTGCAGCAGCCATTTGGGAAATCTTTTTTACACCATTTCTCATGGTTTCTCATGGTAAACACCCCAAACCATAAAAACATTGTGTTGTGACTGGCTTACATTTGTTGAGAACAGCCATAAATGTGAACCAGTTATCAAGCAACCAAAATGTGACCACATGACCAAGGTGTGTGCACCTGTTGTAATTTCAAAATCTGAGTAGCTTTTGAGCATCTGTAGTAACTTCAAACCATTGCTAAGCAATTGGTCATAAATCGAATACTACCTGAAATGTTACAGCTGGGTTGAAAAGCCTATCCAATTTCTCAGGTGATAATCAGAAGTAATTTTGCTGAAGGAACAGACTTCTTGCATCTTTTCCTG
>NC_045554.1:34701743-34951743 GCF_009769535.1 Thamnophis elegans
AAATTTTATTTTGTTGTTTTCCACTTTACAGGGCTAATCCTGTAAGGAAGGCAGGAAGGAAACATTCTGGTGTTGTTTCTAGCCTAATCTTTATTGCCCTGCTTACAGAAACTGCCTCTCTGGTTAACACTTACATTGTTAACACCTAAGGTGAAGCATCAATCGACCTTAGTGACTTTAAGTTGGCCATGTCCACCCAGTCACATGACCACCGAGCCACACCTACCAATCTGGTCATTACGGCACAGAACCGGTCATTAAATTATTTGAATCCTACTACTGCCTCGCCTCCTAAGTACTTGATAAGATGGAGGCGAGAATTTGGCAGCACTCTGAAGACAAAACCTTTGGTCCTGAGAAATGAGCCAAATTGGATCTTGCAACCTGATCCAGGGAAACATATCTTTGCCTTCATTCATGACATACACAGACTATTTAATCAAGCTCTGGAGAATTCAATGGCAATCAATAATCTTCCTTGAGTCTGAAGAACAATATAGCATTAAGTCCTGGAATATTACGGAGGTGGAGTATATAGTCACCAGACTTTTCAGAACATTTGATGCTACTGCTACTAATTGTTTTTTTAAAAAAAGAAATAAGACATTATCTGGAGGAAAAAATGAAACATTCCTCACTAGCATCTTATGGGAAAGAGCTTTTGAACTTCTGCCTCACTTACAGGTATTTGATCAAGTAATGAATTGATTGCACTTGTCAAAATCCTTTACTTCCACATTTCATACTCTTCTTTGGCATACTCAAAATGGAAAGGGAGTCACTAGATGAAACAGATACGCTCAAAAACACCCAGAAAAAAATAATTAAACATGCTGGTTTATATGAACTTGAATTCAGTTGAATATCCCAGGTATTCATTTTTTACTATTATATATTTGGGAACTAGTTATTTGGGAAGCAGATTAAATTCTACCTCAAGTTCAATAAGAACTTGATCACAAATTAATTTATTTTTCAATGGGATAAGTGTATTGAGAAAATGAGTATTTGCATTTCACATAATATTACCTTCTACCAGAAAACCGCAGCAGAGAAATAATCCCTGAGGTTTTTAAGGCCTACATAATTTATCCTAATAATACCAGTCAGTAGCATTATTTGTACAGATCTTTGTGCATTGCACAATGAAGAATCTTCTTCTTAAAAAAAAAAGTATTACTGAGCTAAAATTAGTTTATTGTAAATGTCAGATATATTTCAGTATCAGCAATCAAAAAGGAAGCAATGAAAAGGCAACTCTTGGAAAGGACAAAGCTGCCATAAATAAGTAAAAAAATCAATAATCTGATGATTGGGGAGGACATGTTTTCTGGAAATTGTTGAAAGTCTATTGAAATGTTTTATTTGTGGAAGTGATAGGCTTTCGTCTCAGGCAACAGCTTCAGTCCAGTTGCTTCATAAGAAATCCAGAATTTATACATGTTTATGTGAGCATGTCTAAATAGAGATTTAACACATATACCCTTCCTGTTTCCCAAATAGTAGAAAATCATGGCAATTTGAAATTGAATGTTGGGGTTACAATCTTGAGGAATTTAAAGACCCAGTAAAAGGAGGAAAGTAAAATAGGCCATAATTTGCACAGTCATTCTCTAAATCATCTCTGCAATAGGGACTCCTGAATCTCCAAAGATGATTTAGTGTCATATATACTACACACAGGGATGCAGTGGCTCAGTGGCAAAGACGTTGAGCTTTTCGATCAGAAAGGTCAGCAATTTGGTGGTTTGAATCCCTAGCGCTGCATAACAGAGTGAGCTCCCACTACTTGTCCCAGCTTTTGCCAACCTAGCAGTTTGAAAGCCCATTATATCGCCTTTCTTGCCACAGTTCTTAAGTGAATAACTGCAGCTGGTATTTTGTATTTTGGATAGAATCTTTTTTAAAAAATTTGTCTAAGACAATTTTAAAAAAAAGGATTCTATCCAAAATAAATTGAAGTGAAACCATTTTTAAAAATTCTATGCACAATACTTTGAAATATATTGTGCATAGAATTTTTAAAAATAGTTTTACTTCAATTTATTCTGTGTGGAATAGTTTGAAATGTTTTACTTCAATGTATTCTGTGTGGATTCTTTTTTTAAATTGTCTTAAACTATTTTAAAAAAGATTCTATCCAAAATACAAAATATCAGCTGCAGTTATTATCTTAAGAACTGTGGCAAGAAAGGTGGTATAGTGACCAAAGTTACAATGGCATTGAAAAAAGTGACTGATGACCATTTTTCACACTTAGCAACCATTTTCACACTTAGTGACCATTGTAGCATCCTCATGGTCACATGATCAACATTTTGATGTTTGGCAACAGTTACAATTTATATTTGTATATTGTAGTTATGCTGAAATGAAAAAAATATTACAATACTATTTTTGCATTGTATGAAAATTTTTGTTGCTTCGTATAAAATTTTTAATCAAGCCCCCCCCCCCCCTGGTCAAAGGTGTCCCTCTTTACCAATCTGAAAATCTGGTCACCTTAGCATTGAGTCATGCTGGACACATGACCACAGAGATGTCTTCGGATAACACTGGCTTTGAAATGAAGATGAGCATTGCCCCCTAGAGTCAGGAACTACTAGCACATATATGCAAGGGGAACTTTTACCTTTACCTAAACAGTTTACTGTGACATTATTCACACAAAGAAATCTCAGATACTGTAAAGATGAGTAAACAAAAATAAATTTCATTAAAATGATAATAATCTCCAACTTCTATCATTGGATTTTACCAATAGAGGAAGGAGCACAGTAGCTCGAGTGATTGGAACACTAGGCAGGAGGTTAGAGAGCCAATACCTATGATTAGGTGAGGTTGAGCACTTATCCTTCATGCCAGCTCTTGCTGGAGAAATGAAAAAAGCCCTCAATTGGGCATCCCCAGAACAATGGTGATGTCAACAGCTAATCCTTTCAACCTGGAAATGACTCGGTGTTTCTAACATAAGACCATTTTTTAAAAAAAAATCAACCAAGGGAGCTTGAATGAATAAATCCAAGATTCCATCAAAAATACATTAAAATTCCTCCATACATACAGCCTGGTCCTCCACAGTAGATGTAGCTTGTTTGCCCTGATGTTTATTTATTTTTAGACTAATTCTATCAAATCATGACCTGAAAGTTATACAGGCTATTGAAAAGAATTCACAGCCATGAAATAGAAATACACAAAACAAAAAAACTCTAATTAAATTAGGAAGAAAATAAAATAAACTGGAGCAGTATAAATTGATGTAAAATTTAAATTATATGGCCAGAATGCTTCCTTTGTTTCAAGTTAGGCTCAATTGGTTTATTAACCAATTGTGTTGTATTTAAGTACAGTGACAATAAAGATTATACTTATACTTATTATCAGTTTTATAAAGATACACACTCTGAAAAAGAACCTGGCACCATTAAAAATGACACAATCATTTTGGTCTCCAAGAAGAAATGAAATATAGATTTTTGTCCCCCTTATCTGTCAAGAACTTACTTAGAAGTGGTAAATACAGGTGACAAATTTCAGTTTAGAATTGGAAGTACAGCAACACATGACCCAAAGTTTGATCTGCTTCTGAATTATAGGGAGTATAAAATGGATACATCAGCACCAGTACTTTGTGGCAGCAAGATTATCTAGACATTTAGCCAGAACAAAAGGTTTACTTAGGTTTCCCTTTTCAATGCAAGGAAAGCTGCTGGCATTATCTCTCTGCAAATCAATACCCATTATTTGCTGCTTCATAATTTCTTCAGCTTTGGTAAAACCCAAAGAATAAAAAGCCCATTACAGATAGGCCAATTTTTTCGTAATTTTATCTCTAAGGTTATGTTCTAACTTGAGTAAAAGCTATCTTACTAGTGTCAGGGAGGCCAAATCCTCAGAGAAAATTGGCAGCTTAAGATGGTAAGTATCTGACCTAGCCAAAATCATGCTTCTACTGAACTTTGTCCTGCTTCTAATTGAATGGTAACATTGGGGTACATGGAGGGAGCCAAAAGGAAGCTCAGGAATATAGATTCAAGAGAGAAATTCTTGGACATGCAGGGTTGTATCTACAGTGGAACAGTAGTTAAAGTGCAGTACTGCAGGCTACTTCTGCTGATCACCGGCTGCCAGCGGTTTGTTCAAATCTCACCCGCTCAAGGTTGACTCAGCCTTCCATCCTTCTGAGGTGAGTAAAATGAGGACCCAGATTGTTGGAGGCAATAGGCTGACTCTGTAAACCACTGAGAGAGGGCTGTAAAGCACTGTGAAACGGTATATAAGTCTAAGTGCTATTGCTATCCACAGTGCATAGTGGTTAGCATGCAGTACTGCAGGCTACCTCTGCTGACTTCTGGCTGGCTGGCTGCAAGTTGGCATTTCAAATCTCACCAGGCTCAAGGTGGACTCAGCCTTCCATCCTTCTGAGATGATAAAATGAGGGCCCAAATTGTTGGAGGCAATATGCTGACTCTATAAACTGCTTAGAGAGGGCTGTAAAGCACTGTAAAGCAGTGTATAAGTGCTATTGCTATGTATAGTAACAGCAGCTTGCATTGAAATACCCCATTTGAGAAAAGAAAGTACCCAAGAATGAAGAGAAGAACCCATGTTCCTTAGATAGACTCCATAGTATGCAAATTCTATATCCTCAAAGAACACAAGCCCAGATATGCACATTGTGTATATCAGCCAATCTAGCCGTAACACTTTATTTGTTGAAAAGGAGGCAGGTTTTCAAGGTAACATCCATTGGATAACCAATTAGAAATTTCTAAACTTGAAATTTCTAAATTTGAAACTTCAAATTTAGAAACTAATGCCTTTCTCCTTTAACTCCCCCACATCTCTTAATATATCTGGTCTAAATTGTAGGACTAAAATATCCTATGATGAATTAAAGCTTCCAAGACATGGTTTGTATTCTAACTCTGGTGATACAGAAGAAATGTTTCCCAAACTGATGTTTTCCAGATAATTGGAAAACTTGTACTGGATTTCAATTCTCAGTCATTGTAGTCAGAAGCCATCTGGATAGAAATAATAGAGGTTTATTTATTTTTCAAACGTGTATGCCACCCATTTTGCCAAAAGGGATTTTTCTGCTCCAAGTTATCCTACAGATAAAATTGATGCTCTGGCATCCCTCTAAAACTTTGCAAGTTGTCCTCGAAAGTCCAGTATTGTTCAGCCAATCAAATACCTATAATATTGTAAACTCTCTGGATATGTTGTCTTCTGCCAATCAGTAGTCAGAAATGTATTGTTTCTGAAAATGATTGTTCATTATAGATGTTGAATCAAGAGTCTACAGTTTTAGCCTTGCCTTGTTCAAGCCATATAACACAATGACCATTGACATACTTTATGAAAATTGGAAAACTGAATGCACAGTGTTGAAAAGATGCTCTCTTTCTTATCATGTTTTGAATCTGGGCCCATCATTTTCATGGGCTGAACACTAGTTCTAATGGGCCATTTCTTATGATATAAGGAGAATTTTTTTAAAAATTTATCTTCGGTAATGTATTTTAGCAAAAATTTGAACAAAATAGAACAAATATCTCTTTTGCTTCAAAATCTCTATTTTTCTACTTAACTCGTGGCTTCATTCTACAAAAGCAAACTTTTTATCATTAAACTTAAGGATGGTTCTATTTCATCTTTCACTGGAAAATGTACCCATCACTCAAAAACCAAATCTAAATGTGTAAATTGTCCTTCAGTTGAAATAATTGATTCTGTCTACAATACTTGCTTTTGTGCCAGGTGAAAATTGCTGTTCTTGTTTCTATTGTGCCATCTTAGGGAAAAAAAATAGATGGGTCCATATTTCAATAAGCTTATATTGAAGAAGCTACATTATTGTAGAAAAAAGAACCAAGAGAAACAAAAGGGGAGAATGAGATGAGATGGAATGGGTCAGTCTAGGCCAGGCTTGGGGAAAATATCTGTTTTGTATACTAGAAGCTTATCTTTGAGTAACAATGAGAAGCCTAGAAGAAATGAAAGAAAGAAGCATGAAGAAAAAGAAGGATTTGAAGAGGAGAAGGCAAGTGGTGGATAAATACCATACATTTTGGGAGATGCCAAAGGTGTTAGTTAGGAAGGACAAATAGGATAGTATGATACATGTTTGCTCGCTTCCCACATGTTTTGATTTCTGGAAAAAAATAGATAATATGGTAATGATCATGACCACAATATATGAAAAGGGGTATTTTTTGTGTCAAATTTTGATGAAAAACTATTTGTAAGGGAAGGTTTGCCTTTGATGTCAAATGTCAACCTTTATTAGGGTAATAACACAGGGAGAGACAATTATCCCATCCTCTTACATATCACGATTATATTCATTTGCAAATATTTTGTTCTCTTGTAGGACATAACAGCTTCTGGAATTTATAGACAGAAGCTGGACACAAGATTGGCTGATAGTTAAATAGTGATCAAGGGCTGGATTAGTAGATGGCTTTCTAGAAGTGCATCCAAGCTGTTCAAGAAACTCATTTATAATTTAAGAGAAATATATGAAGCAGAACTCAGTGCAAACACTCTCTTGAAATTCTTCCTATTTATCAGCAAAGAAATAGATCAGTGTGGGTAAGGAAAGGATTTTGCCAGGAAAACTGAAAGAGCCACGGTGGCGCAGTGGTTAGAATGCAGTACTGCAGGCTATTATTGCTAATCACTTGCTGCCAGCAGTTTAGCAGTATGTCAGGGCTCCAAGTAACAACCCCAACAGAAATAAAACTCCAAGGCAAGCATTTTACTTTTATTAGAGATGTCATATTGGCACATTTGGGAAAACCCAAATCTGAAATGCCCCCGAGTTTTCCCCACTCAAAGAAAAGTCAAAGTCCCTTTTCTATATGTCCATCACATGGTGCAATCAGGTTATCGTCTTGACTGGAGTTGTTTCCCTGTCACGCCTCTCCAGGTGCAGGCTGGAAGTCCTTGACTTGCAGTAAAAAGCATGTTGTTCTCACATTCTCACATATCTCACCCTGTCTCCATCCAACCCCCTTCACGTTTCCACCAAGTGTGGCAGCCCTGAAGATCCAAAGTGAAAGATGGCTGACAGAGTTCGGGTCTCATCGGTTCAAGGTTGACTCAGCCTCCCATCCTTCGGAGGTCGGTAAAATGAGGACCCAGATTGTTGGGGGCAAGTGGCTGACTCTGTAAACCGTTTAGAGAGGGCTGTAAAAGCACTGTGAAGCAGTATATAAGTTTAAGGGCTATTGCTATTGCCCTTCCTTCCTTTCTCTCTTCCCTTCTCTCCCCTATCCATCCATCCATCCATCCATCCATCCATCCATCCATCCATCCATGATGTATGGTGGTTAGAAAACAATGTTGTAGGCTGGCTCTGTCCACTGTTAGGAGTTTGATTCTGACTGGCTCAAGGTTGACTCAGCCTTCCATCCTTCCGAGGTCGGTGAAATGGCGACCCAGATCATTGGGGGCCATAGACTGATTCTATAAACCACTTAGAGTGGGCTGTAAAGCACTGTGAAGCGGTATATAAGTCTTAAGTGTTATTGGTATTCAGCAATTTCTCAGCTTCAGTTAATCGCAGGTGACAATAGCAAAGAATTTTCCCCTTTAAACATATTGATTCCCAGAACAGAAGTAATTAGCATTTATCCTTCATGGGCACTTACTTTAAAAAAAGAAGTAAAACAAAAATATTTTTTCTGTCTGTTCATCCATCCATGACTAACTACTTTTAGTTTATATGTGAAATAACATTCCTACTTTTTCCCACCAACCCACAAGACATTTTGGGAAGGCAAACTATTTGGGGTGGGTAATGGAACAATTGACATTCAATTATATAATTTGTCAAGTCTTTTCACTGTAAGATGAAGGCATTTCACACCACCATTCTTTAGGACATGTAAACAAACCCTGCAATAAAATAAGGAAAGATTGAGAGGCATTTTGTCATGAGGGGTGAAGGTGGAGAGCTATTTTATATAAAGTGTTTCACTGTTCTATTTCAAACAATTGTTTTGACCTAAAATCAGGAAGAGCACCATAATTACCAACCATTTCTGATAAGTATAGGCTTATCCTTGGGGAAGAGTCATACCTCCCACTACAGATGTTGAGAAACAATAGTGAAATGGTAGCATTTCTTTTTAAAAAAAGAAATTATATCTGCTTGCTATATGACTGTTGGACTAATGCCATTTACATACCTCACTTTTATGAAGTAGAATTATAATGGGACTTTTTGGCGTGAGAGTATAATTTCCTAAAATGTAGATTCCAAAAGAACTTATTGTCTTTGTGGTTCTTCCTTCTATCTGCTGTTCCTAAAGTAATATAAAGTAATGTTAGTCTCCTTTGCTATAGGGACACAGTGGCTCAGTGTCTAAGATGCTGAGCTTGTCGATCAGAAAGGTCAGCAGTTTGACAGTTTGAATCCCTAGCACTGCGTAACGGACTGAGCTCCCATTACTTGTCCCAGCTTCTGCCAACCTTTGCATTTAAAAGCATGTAAAAATGCAAGTAGAAAAATAGGAACCACCTTTGGTGGGAAGGTAACAGTGTTCCATGCACCTTCAGCGTTTACTCGTGCCAGCCACATGACCACAGAGACAACTTTGGACAGTGCTGGCTCTTCGACTTTGAAAAGGAGATGAGCACCTTCCCCTAGAGTTGGGAATGACTAGCACATATGTGCAAGGGGAACCTGAACCTTTACCTTAGTGTCTTTGCTAGGAAACTAAGAACGGGAAACAATATAGGGACATGAATTCCACCCTCCTCATCCCACGTTTAATAATGACTGTGATCCCTTCCTTAGAACAATACAGGATGCAGAAGGGCTAGTTAGAATGTTGTGTTGGGGAGATAGTCTTTTCACTGCATCATGAAAAATTATCTCATGAATTCAGAGGCGTGCTCTGTAATTTCAAGCAGTGGATGGTTTCAGAATTTTGCATCTTTACAAGTTTGATTCATTAAAGAAGCAGATACCCAAACATACTGTTAAATGTCCTTTTTTTAAAAAAAAAAATCTTTTTTTTTCCTGTGTCTAGATCAAACTGTAAACTGCCAGAATGAAACCACTTTCTTGACTTTGTCATTAGCCGAAAATAAGTCATTATGAATACACGTTTCTGGTGGAAGCTGACATACCAGCAGTTGGGCTGCGATCTGTGTCCTTCCACATTTACATAGCATATTGTTATCTACTAAGAGTGTCCACTTGAGCCTATTGCTTTTACACTTAGGTGCTCCAACTCTCGACCTATTCAGGATCTTCCAGGTAGTATAAGGGAGGTCAGATCCTTCAGCCATATCCTCCTTTAATGTTCTTCCTTGCTCGATGGTTTCCTTCCTCTATCTTTTAATTCAATTTTGTTCTTGTGTACCCTCAAGAATACATAGATCTGAAATTTTGTTATTTGTTATACTACTGGTAAATACAACAAAAGATCATATAGTTAATGTTACATGTAATATCAGCAAATAGAATCACATATGCACAAAATTGGAAAAGCAAAATTATACCTCTAGGCCGAAAGGTAATAAAGAAAATATTAGAATGTGCCAAATTGAACAGGTTAACGATGGAACTTAAGGATAAAGAGGAAACACAGTATTACTTAACATGGGACGTATTGTATAAATGGTTAGCTAATAGGCAGGAGTGGATTCCAGCAGAGACTACTGCTGGTTCGGTCAGGGGTGTGACACGTGTGCGCAGTACAACTAAAATTGCTCTTTGGCATCTATGGCCTTGCTGAGAGAACCGGTTTGGGGGCATGGCAGGCCTGGATCACTGCCAGTTCCAGCAACCCAGGCCGCCAGCTACTACAGGTTCGGCCGAACTAGTGCGAACCAGTAGGAACCCGCCACTGATAACAGATGCAGAGATTAGTAATTTAATAACAAAAGAAGATTAACAAAATAGAAATAAATACAGTTATATGGATAAATATAAGAATATATACTGCAAGTAATATTACTATTAGACTATGTGACTATAGATTAAAACATATAGAGTGATAAATATATGGAGCGTTATGGTACAACTATGAAAATAATGGTTATAACTATGATGTACAACATTATGTAGGTAAAAGAGACTATACTGTATGACTATGAAAATAATGGTTATAATCGGGATGTATAATACTATGTATATTTTAAAAGGACTACGCCATCATTGCAAAACTGGAAATGTGATATACTATAATGGAAAATGTATAATAAAAGTACTTTTAAAAAAAAGAATGTTTTTCCATGCCATAAAGCTGTTCCTATATCTGAGTTGGCAGGCTTGGCTCATATGTTGTTTCAGAGGATGATGAGGCTCATTCTCTTGCTTACTTCTCTCAGCATCTGCTTTTTTTTTAAAAAATATCTTGCTTCAAATCAAAAAATAGAAACTTGAAACATCTTCTGACTGAACTGCCCCTTGTGTAAGAGGATTGAATTTCTCATAAGCATATACTCTTCTTTTGAGATCTGAGAGTAACGGAATCAGAGAAGAATTAAAGGCCAGTGCTGCTCCAGTTTTTAAAAGAGGGCATGATCTTAGCTAGCAGAGATGCAGGAACAGCTGTGTAAATTGTTGGCTCAACTTGCCAAGAGCAAAGTTCACATTTTTAAAGAGTTTGCTCCTTTAAATTTTAAATAGTTCTCTTCTGCTGTAAGAAACAGCTATCTGTTAAACACAATCATCTGTTTTGGATTAAGCAAATATAGAAACTTTGCAATTTTATATAACAGAAAACAGTTGTTCTGAGTTAATAACCCAATTTTTGGTTTGATCCTTATATGTGGCTTTTTTTATATTAAGCCCATTAATCTCCAATAATGTCTATGCAAAGACGACTGATAATCCTTAATGAAAAGGCCTATTCTTAGGATCAGTTGAACGAAAGAATGAAAGATATTGAATTATTGAATTTGCATTAACCAGAAAAATGTGTGGTTTGCTTTATAACTGTTATATTTGAGCTTGGCAGCTTGGCTCTGTATGAATATGTCTTTCTTAATGTAAATTGCATGTATTTTTAGCTCACTTTTTAAACAGTTGTGAGAGGTAGAGTTTAAAATAATTGAGTGAAATGTTTTGGAAATTTCTGGCGTTGTTTGGATTTTAAGTGAATGTTGTGAGTTTCTAGAAATCTCGAAATGGAAATATTTCTGAAAATGTAAAATGTTCAGACTAGGTTTTCCTTCTTTTAAACAACATAAAAACATTTATTATTAAGGCAATTTAAATCAATAGGTCCCCAGATTTGGTGTGGTATACAAATCTGATCAATAAGAAAATTTATAGACTTATATTTTTTTCTCTGCAATGATGCCTTTGGCTTAAGAGTTACTTCTATTCATGCACAATAGATTTTAGAGGGTTCCTTGGTTTTCTCTGAGCTTGCTTATTTCTTGCAGAAGTTTCATTACCCTAACTAGGTAATATCATCAGTACTATCTTTTTCATTAAGGATTTTGATTACAATAGTAAAAATTAATATAAACTTAAAGAATATAGACAGCAGGAATCTTGGAGGTCTGCTAGTGCAACCCCTTGCTAAAACAGGAGACCTTATACCAGGGGTGTCAAATTGAGGGCCACATCAGGATTGTGTTTGTCCTCGGGGCTGGGTGGGCGTGGCCAGGGTGGGCATGGCCAGCTCAATGTCACCCATGTTGGGAGCACCTGTGGTTGCTCTGCCAGCAAAATTGATGGCCCTCCTGAGCTCTGTTTTTACCAGCAGAGGGGTGAGAAGGCTGTCGCAGCTGAAAATGGAGCTCAAGAGGGCCATGCACAACTCTCCTGAGCTACATATTTTGCTGGCAGGGGGCTACAGGAGGTGTCACAGCTGAAACAGCACTTGGGAGGGTCAAGAGTGACCCTTCTGAACTCCGTTTTCACTGGCAGAGGTACTGAAGACCAGTACTTTGCTGTTTCCATGGCAGCCCCAATGGCCAGATCTAAGCACCCCATGGGCCGGATCTTGCACCCAGGCCTTGAGTTTGATAATCCTGCTCTATACCATACTAGACAATAGTTGGCCCATCTCTTCTTAAAAGCCTTTAGTATTGGACAACTGCTGGAGGTAGTTTAATTTTTCTCACTGACAGAAAATTTCTCCTTAATTCTAGGTTGGATTTCTCTTTGTTAAGCTTCTATCCATTACTTCTTGTCTTGCCCTCTGATAATAGGTCGAACCTCTCTTCTCTGTGACAGCTCCTCAAATATTGGGAAACTACTAGCATGCCATCCCTAATCCTTCTCTTTGTTAGACTAAATATTCCCAGTTCCCACAACCGTTCGTCATTTTAACCTCCAGCCCACTAATCACCAGTGTTGCTTTTCTCAGCATTTTCTCTGGAGTCTCCGTATCTTTTTTGTATTGTGGTAACCAAACTTGGATTCAGTATTCTAAGTCTGATCTCACCGCAGCAGTATAAAGTCACACTTGGAGTATTAAATCCAGTTTTGGTCATCATGATACAAAAAGAAAAAAAGAAAGTACAAAGAAAAGGAAAAGAAAGAGGAAACAAAAATATAATAAAGAAAAAGAAAAGAAATATATAAAGATGTGACTTCCAACTTTAATTAAAATAAATATAGACAAATCTAGTAACCGTTCACCCTATGAATGGTTTCAAATATATATTTCTTCATCTGTTGTCCCATCCCTTATTTGTAAGCAAATCCATAACTTTTCAATCCTGGAGTCAGTGAAAAGTCCATAAAGGGTAAAATACATTATTTCTTAATTTCAAAAGTTATGGGAAAACTTAACTTTAACTCCTAGCCAACATGCTAAAGATCTATAGTATATCTGGTGCAGTGGTGGGTTACCGATCCCGTTCCAGCTGGTATGGTTGGAACAGGCCTGGCGGCATCCACATGGACGCGCGCAGCGCACACATGCATCTTACTGCTTCCACGAGCCTCCGCGATGCTCCAGCTGCTCAGTGGAGCATCGCACAGGCGAGGAACATGTTGTATGCGGAAGCACGGAAACCTTAAAAGACAGGTAAGGATCTCGGGTGGGCGGGGGGCCCTCTGGATCACCATACCAAAACGGCTCCAGGCAGGCTCTGGTACATCTATACCAGGGCGTACTGCCTGCAACCCACCACTGATCTGGTGAATCCCAAATGATGTACTTTCTCTGCCATGGGACCAGTGGTGGGTTTCAAAAAATTTTGGAACCTCTTCTGTAGGTGTGGCTTGCTTTCCAGGTCCACTGGTAGAACCTTTTGTAACCAGTTTGGTAGATTTGATGAACCGGTTCTACCGAATAGGTGCAAACTGGTAGGAACCCACCTCTGCATGGGACCCATCTTATGGAACATCCTCCTGAAATTAAATTGATCCCATTTATTTTGATTTTTTTTTTTTTTTTTTGCAAGGGCCTCAAAGTCTGGAGCTCACAGGGAATCAGAATTGCCTTATTGAGAATGGCTTGTTAATCCAGGGTTAATATTTTTGTTTTTATGTTACTTATTACTGAGATGGTTTTTTTAAAAAGATATTTATTATATTATATTGATCCCTTGTGACCCAGTTCAAGGTTGACTCACCCTTCCATCCTTCTGTGGTTGGTATAATAAGGACCCAGACTGTTGGGGGCAACATGCTGACATTGTAAACTTCTCAGAGTGTGCTGTAAAACACTATGGGACAATTTTTAGGTCTCAGTGCTATTGCTGTTGCTATTGGCTATTTATTACCCAGAGTTGCCTTTGGTGAGATAAGCAGCTATATAAATTTGATTAATAAATAAATAGCTGGCTGACACATTAAGCAGTCATTACTAACTCCTGCTCTGTAATAAGCCAGGCTTCATTATAACTTCATTTCAAATAAAATTGGAATGAAAAGGTCATCAGTGAAATAGCATGTGCATGTAATCATAGTTATTGTTTCTTGGAAGTACTTTTACTTAACCTCTCTCCAAGGTATCACAGAATTGGGACTCTAAACCTTTAGAAGTCAATAGCAATCTGAAGGAACTGAATTAAATTTCTTTGCTCTGTAGTTAACTCAGTCCTTAATAAATATTCATATTAAGTTATACTGACTGTTTGAAAATATTCTAATTGGATAACTGATAGCATAGGATTTTTAAACTTTCATGCACGATAGCTTAGGACTGCATATTTGAGGCTCTTTTGGGTAAGATTTAAAACCAGGGAAATTGCAACCTGTTTTGTGTTTAATCCAAAATCTTGCCTATTTAAAAGTCTGCATTGAGGATTTCCCTCTGAAGGACTTGCTTCAAATAGACCTTGACAAAATTTGATGAACCAATCCAAATCTTCTGAACCTTGTCCCAGCCTTATTTTCTTTGATGGGTTTCACTGATTAAAATTGCTCAAAATAGCACAATCTTTGGAAATATTACCAAGATGAGTTTCTCCCTGATGACAGCAACAAGAGAGGTTCCTTTGGTTGAAACCCTATCATTACTATTATGTTCACTGAATTTCATGAGATGAATGTTAAAATTTTGATAGCACACTTGTAGTTTCTTAATCTCAAAATAAATCATTCTCTTTATATCCTGGAAGAATAGGAAGAGGACAATGCACAGGTTTGGTTCATTCTTTTTTCTCCTACCAAGAACCCTTTGATCACTAGTTTAAGCCTTCTGGCCAACAATTAATTTTGCAGGATCTGCCTTGTTTGTAATGCAACTCAACCTACAGTGAACTTATCATGCCTTCATGGATACACTTGTATAACTGTAGTTTCATTGGCATGTCCGGGATCAAGGAATTCTCCAGCACTCAATCAATGTTTGCAAAAGAAAATTCACCCTTGTCTCAAATCAAATCTACATAAACCTTCCCAGCAGATTCTGTTTAAGTTTTCCCTTAGAGACAACACATGACAGTTTTGTGATAATGAAAATTCATGAAAGGGTTTCTTAGGTCACTTAAAAAAAATCTACTGTTATGTTTCCTGTTCGGCTTGAAACATAGTGATAATGCTGCATTTCATACCCTCTCTTTTCAGAGGTCTCCCCGGGACAGTGTAAGTAAACACATACACACACACACACACACACACACCACCATGACCCTCATTTTAAATTGGATCCTTTCACATTGTTTTCAAAGAGAACAAAAGCCAAAGACAGGAGATACAGTGATATGTTGTCATTTAGTTTAGTACTAATTAGCATTTGAAGCATACAGTTCTCAGAAATCAAAGATAAACTGAGTCAGGTCTTATCTCTCCAACATCTATTCTTCCTGGGAAATGCAGAATATAATTAGCATTATTGTCAGCAACAAAACCTAATATTTTACTGATGTTGGATGCTGAAAACAACCAGAATAGCCTAGCTGTATTGCCAACAGTCTTCCGTTCAACAATAGTTCGTTCTGAGATTCAATTATCATTTTGAATTAAATTCTAAAACCCCAATGTTTTTCCCAGTTAATTTTGGACTCTAATGCAAAATACTTTTCATTTTTTAAAAGCAATTGTCTTTATGTGTGAATCTCCATTTATTTTCAGCCAATGTAGACCTGCATGATTGACAGGCTCTGATTAAAAGCAGGACTAATAAAATTAAATTAGTTTTTCATCTCTTAGTGTTAGAGGTCAATTCTCAGTGGAAAGGCAGCACTTATCAGCAAAGGGATGAATTTATTCTACATGGCCATTCTTCAACCCAAATAGGAAAATACACCTCAAATTCTGGTTTTGCTAATGACTGTTCTATGACTTAGATGGGCAATCTTCCTAAATTTCCCCATTAACTATGAATTCCTCGTAATTGCTTTGATTTATATCCTTGAGGATTTTCTACTTTTTGGTGTTAAATGAATCAGTCCACAAATGATTTAATTTCCTATATGTTCATGTTCATTTGCATTTGGCAGCTTTTGTACGTTCTGCAGAGTCTAAAATCAGATTAGGTAGGACTTCATTATAATAAATTAAAATAATACTTCATGCCTTTTTATGATCCAAACATTTCTAAACATTCAAATATACACTCTCCAATATTTCCCAAGAACATAGCTGGTGAAAATAAAACATATTCTTGAACTGAAGATTACAGTATATATTAACTAGTTCACCTTTACAAGTATTTATGATGTGCCCTTAAGAGCTATTGTGTGAATGTCCACCATCTATGAGTAGTTATTGCTCTCTGTTGCTCTCAGAGTTCATTTCCTCCCAACTCACATCATGATTTTTAAGTTGCTGCCTAGAAGTCTACTGGCAACCAATGCAAGATTTTAGGATAGGTACAATTTTGCACAAGCAAGGTAGCCCTGCTAGCAGCCTTTTTTCCCCTGTGCCAACGCCAGTTTATTTTTACCAGCACATTGAATGCAAGGAAGTAGTCCAATTAGATGATATTTGAAACATGCTTTATTGTGGTCAGGTAGAGATTTAGATGGTGCATATGGCTTCCATGTGCTGCTTGAGCAGAAACTGAAAATCCAAAGTCACACCCCATTACCATCCAGAATTATTATGGCAACAATGTTAATAGAGGCTGATTGAAGGACATCAATTCTGCCTTGCTAGGATTTAATTTAGAATAGAATAGAATAACTGAGTTGGAGGGGACCTTGCAGGTCTTCTAGTCCAACCCCCTGATTAGGTAGGAAACCGTATACCGTTTCAGACAAATGGCTATCCAACATCTTCTTAAAAACTTCCAGTGTTGGAGCACTCACAACGTCTGGTTGTAAGTTGTTCCACTGATTAATTGTTCTCACTGTCGGGAAATTTCTCTTCAGTTCTAAGCTGCTTTTCTCCTTGATTAGTTTTCACCCATTACTTCTTGTTCTACCCTCAGGTGCTTTGAAGAATAGTTTGACTGCAAACCTTTATTTCATTATCTTTTGTTTTCCTCAGAACAACTTGGAAAACTACTTTTGGTTGTTTTATTATCACTGAAATATTCATTTGTGTGTGTTTGTGTGTGTGTGTGTGTTTTGGATGGAAGAAGACAGAGTGAACCAAGGAAAGGTCATCGTAAATAGTTATATTTACTAGCTGCTAAACTAGAGAAGAAATACAATTCTTTGGACCAGATCTAATATAATTGATGGTAGTCATGCAGAAAGCAGAAAAGTTAAAGATCAATAAAACAAGAGTTTCAATAGCCTAGAACATATACTTCATTTTTCTAAGTTCACAAAAGAAGGCAGCTTGATTGTATTTAAAATCTGATTCACACAATGGTTTGAGTTTATTATCTAGACCAATGGTAGTCAACCTGGTCCCTACCGCCCACTAGTGGGCGTTCCAGCTTTCATGGTGGGCGGTAGGGGTTTGCTGTAACTCTGCTTTATAAATTTCATAAAGTAAAGTTACTTCCCTACTTTATAAATCACCATTACTGTGGAATCGGTGGGCAGTTAAAAAATTTACTACTAACAGAGATACAAAAGTGTGTGGTAGGTATAAAAAGGTTGACTACCCCTGATCTAGACCTCTAAACATCAGTCTTCAGCTTTGATCGGAGTAGTGATGTATTAACACTGACAGGGCAGGCCACAAGCAGAAACCAAACCCCATTCTATTCTAGCACTGATTATGTTAGCTGGTTGGGTAATGAAACAGCTGCAAAAATGCAACCAAGCTCAGAAAACACCAAGGACCCCATAATGATGGATAACTGAGTAAGATAATCTTCCCCAAAACCAGGAGTTGGCAACCTTAAACATTCAAAGAGCTATAAAGATGTTAAACGGAAGCCCCCCGATCAATTATGGAGCTGACCGGAAGTCCAGTTCCACCCCACCATAGAATCCCCTCCTGCGTAGCATCCTTTTTCCTCTACCTGTCCTAACTTAATGCCCTATCAATTGTGGCGACAACCGGCAACAGGGAGCTCCAGAGCCACAGGTTGCTGACCCCTGCCCTAAACAGGTAGATGATAACCTGGAGAACTTTGTCCTACAGCTATAATATACAATCCATTTTCTAATCTACCTGACACCATATTATCTACATCCACTCAGAGTAATCTGTCCAATAAGGTACATTAAGAGAAATAGCTCATTATGGAAATGGCTAAGTGTCCCTTTGCATGTTCCTAAAGAGAAACCCTTGAGAAGTTTTAGAAAAAGTGGGGGGGGGGGCGTTTTGATCTATTTGCAAATGAGAAACTTGGAGAAAGAATGTGAAGTACTGAGAGAGCTGAAAATATACCACATCTTGTGACAAAGGGAATACCTCTGGAGAACTCATTGCAGCTCCCATTGGCTTGCAGCTGATTGCACACTTGAATAGCAGTCTGATTATAAAAGATGCAAATTATAGTTATTTATTGTGTGGAGTTCAGTTGCTGTGGGACCATCAAAGACAGATGAAAGAAACCTAAGCTTTAATTTTTATTTTTGGTCCTCATCTGAAGCATTTAAATTGTTCGGTCTTGCCGCTTACGTGGCCACAGAAACAGCATGAAATGATTACTTAGTGCTCTCGTATTTTTAGATTATAAAGCAGCAAGAGTTTATGCCATTGAATAAGCTGGCAGCTTTTTTATTTCATTTTGTTTTCATTGTTTAATAGTACAAATTGCTTTACCACATAAAGCTCACAATGCATTAAATAAAGCATTTAACACATTCCACCAGAAAGTTATACAATAATCTGGGAGAGATCATGGGATCTAATTTAAAGCATTATCGCAATAAATAGTTCTCTCTCTTTTTTTCCAGAAAGAGCATGCTTTTTGAATTCATTATTATGCAAATGGTAGTTTGTGGTAATATTTGAGCATGTAATAATAAAAATTTCAAGCTAGGCTAGAAAGAAGAAAATTAAGTGAACAAGATTAGGAAAATAATGCAGTGTATTATTCACACAGGAGGGAATTTTGGTTGGGTGAAGGAGAACTCTCTCTCTCTCTCTCTCTCTCTCTCTCTCTCTCTCTCTGTGTGTGTGTGTGTGTGTGTGTGTGTGTGTGTGTGTGTGTGTAGCCATTTGGAGGTACTCTGCAGCATTTCATGGGTATCTTTATAAAGAATGCAGTCAAAATCATAGTGGCGATTTCAGTTCTTTCATGGAATTCCTGTCAGCTTCACTCCATTACATAATTAGGAAAGAAAGACTAAGAGACTCCATGGATTGGAAATCAAAAGTACTTTTACTAATTATAAATGGTAAGCGAGCAGTTGTGAAGCAAAGTCTACTTAATTAGGCGCGAAAGCGATTGATATATAGAATAGCCCATTCCCCACCCCTTAGGATCATAGCTTCAGGCCAATCATAAGTCCTTCAAGTGTCAGGTGTGAGATAACTTCAAACAGGCATCACGAAGATGGAATGTCGAGGCCGTTAGTCTAAGCGGGAAGCTCTCACGCATGCGCCATCCGAGCATCTCGAACATCCTAGAACATTCCTCCAGCACATCAATTAACCCCTCCCAAATACCAGCCCTCCCTCCCCGTTTCATGGCAGCTGAAGCAACAGCAAGGCAGAAGCTGACATCCGGCCGTCCCCCGGAAAAAGGCTGTTAGGCCTGGAAAAAAAACAAACGAAACAGACAAACAACAAAACATAAAAAGAAGGGGGGGAAATAAAGTTAAGGCTTGTCGGGATAAGCAGCATAAAACTTCTGAAGCAGGCGGGGAGCACGAACATGAGATTTATCAACCCATTCTGTGTGGGAGGGAGGAAAATGCTTCCAAGCCACCAGGTATTGGATGCGATTTCGGTGCTTGCAGGAATCAAGAATTTCACGAACTTCGAAATGACGTTCCCCATCAATTAGTAACGGAGCAGGCGGAGGGTCATCCCTCCCCGTTTCATGGCAGCTGAAGCAACAGCAAGGCAGAAGCTGACAATTCCAAATACCATATATGTTTCTTCCCATCATCATACCAATGCTAATTATTCATACTAATAGATTAAAAAATATCTATAGACCACTAACATATTGCATGCCAAAACAATTAGACAGAGTTTTTCCCCTCACGCCATCACTCTGCTGAACATCTAATTCCAATAGCACTGTCTTATGTCTAAGGATATTTACCAATGTAGGACTATTATCCTTTTCACCTTTCCTGCAACCTTCTCCTATTGGTTTATTATATTGATCATCTTACTTTGGGGTTGTTGTTTTGTTTTTTTGTATGTATATTGAGAGCTTATGCATCAGAGACAAATTTCTTGTGTGCCCAGTCACATTTGGACAATAAAGAATATTCTAATACTGATAAGAAATATGGAAGTAACTTAGAATGAATGAGTAAATAAGAAAAGGAAAAGTGGTGTGAGAAAACTGGATAGCAGTGAGTGTAATCGGAGGGCAAAAAACCTGTGGATTCATTGCTTAATATTTGAAATCCTACAAAAAATCAAAGAAACCCAGCACAGTGATGGGAAGAAATAACTACTAGGAGTATCACTCAAGACTTGTAGATCTCAACACCCTGTCTTCGGAATTCAAAAGCATTCAGTTTGCTATCAAAGCCAACTCTTTTCAGTATTCATGAACCTCCAGATGGTGAACTCATTTGCACAAAACTTTATCTTGTAAGGCATATCATCCATTGTGTTATGTAAACCACAGAAGTTTTTGAAAAGCACTCATTTACATTCTTGCTCAATATTCGCAAATATCAGAGTTTGCAAGTTTTTAAACTTTTTTTCCCCCATAAGCAACCAGAGAGTTATGCTGACCTTGCGTGAAATCTGAGATGAGGAGGTGAGGAACAGTTAGTCTTAAAAGGATTCATCTTTAGACACAAAGCAGACTTTGTGGGCAGGAGTTATTCGAATTGAGGTGAATACTCCGCAGTCTCAGAGAAGTAGGCTAACAACGAAGGACATGGATTTTGTCCAGAAAGACTGTCAAATGTTTTCTAAGAATTGAAATAGGCTTATTGATTCACAACCTCTGATCATTGCAGGAATCTGAGTGAAATCATTTCTAGTACATGGTTTGAAGGTATCTAGTGAAAAGTGTATCTCATGTCCATAGAATTTCTTTTTCTTAGCATTTTCTTAACATTCAAATAGCATTTGCGTTTCTGTAACTTGAACCACTGATTTAATCTCAGGAATGGGAAACTAACTTTGATCTTATTCGTGTGAGACTCTTCCAGATCAGCCAAAGCAGCAGGGAAGGAGAAGGGAGTTAAATAGGTTAGTTGGATAGCAGCAGTGTTGTACCATTTTGAGGCAAGCCCACATCTTTTATCTATGCATTGTGATATCTCATTCAGGAGTACAGCTTGTGGCATAACAAAACATTGCTGCTTTTGTCATTTGGACAAAAGCAGGCAAGAGCTTGTGAATGAACACATTCTAGCTAGGAGCCGAGGTGGCGCAGTGGTTAAATGCAGCACTGCAGGCTACTTCAGCTGACTGCAGTTCAGCAGTTCGGCTGTTCAAATCCCACTAGGCTCAAGGGTGACTCAGCCTTCCATCCTTCCGAGGTGGGTAAAATGAGGACCCAGATTGTTGTTGGGGGCAATATATGCTGACTCTGTAAACCGCTTAGAGAGAGCTGAAAGCCCTATGAAGCGGTATATAAGTCTAACTATTGCTATTGACTGACACTGACATAGCTGAGCTATGTTCTTTTCTCTAGGCCCGTGATGGTGAACCTATGGCACATGTGCCACAGTTGGCATGCAGAGCCCTCTCTCTGGGCATGCAAGCCATCACCCCAGCTTAGCTCTACCATGCATGTGTGCACACTTCCCACCAGCCACCTGATTTTCAAGTCTCTGCCGTGCATGCGAGGGGGACGCATACAGGGGTTGCACACACACTTGGGGGGGCAGTAAGCATGGAGGGTCACATGTGCATGCACGGGGGGGGGGGTTGTGTGCTCATGCACAGGTGGGTCAGGGCATGCAGATTGGGTTGCCCACACATTGCATTATGGGTGTGCATGCATGCTTTGGGGATACGATGACAAAAAGGTTAGCCATCACTACTCTAGGCTAAACATTCCTTGTTTCTTCAAGTTATTAGCAAATGTTAATATTTAATAAGAGGAGGAAATGATTGAATGCAGGACTGGTGTATATTCACTGCAGCCTGTATTAAGTACAAATCAAATTTGGTACTGGAGAGTGTCTCCAATCTGTCCTATACAGGCCTTTGAAGATGTTATGTATCCTTGCAGCCCAGAAATGTGGTTGAACGGCAAAAAATGGAGACAAGAATGAATCCACTGGGTGTCTGCAGCCTTCTGAAAGCAGGTTTCATTTAATTATTATACCCTTCTGGCTGAAAGAAAGCCAAAAATGGGTTTTCTTATAGGAGAGATAATATCTATTGGCTTCTTGTTTTTTATTAAAAGGGAGGAAAAGAAAGAAAAATGTGCTAAGGGCTAAGAGCATTATTGAAATTGTAAAGAAAGAAAATCTAAGGAGCTGGAAGCTGTGGAATTGTTATCAGGTACCTACATTTTGGCATCCTGACATACCATAATTGAAATTCATTGCTCGACCTTTAGTCTATCAAAATGTTGCGTTTGCCATTAGCAGTGACTGCGTGTGCTATTCTCTTGTCACTCCCTGCTTCAGCTTGAACCACCTTAGATGAAATAACCTATTTCATGTCACACTTCAAAATCTGCCATTGTTAAAGCAGCAGGGCAGCCAAGGAAGAAGCATCATTTAGCAATACGTGGAAGGAAAGGAAGGCTTGGAGAAGGTTGAGGAATGGAGACAAATTATCCCATGGACTAAATGATCTTGCCTTGGAGATGCATATTGTATAAAGGGCACCAATCTCTCCAAGCATTAGCATTCATAACTGGATTTGAACTTCTACCGGCCAGGTCAACTGAAGGAGAAGTCGTCAATAGAATGAGGAAATGTTGGCAGAATAATAGGATGAATTGCAGTAACCTAATATAGTTGGCTGGTTAAGCATAAGATACAGCTAAAGGTAAAAGGTTCCCCTCACACATATGTGGTAGTTGTTCCCGACTCTAGGGGGCAGTGGTCATCTCCATTTCAAAACCGAAGAGCCAGCACTGTCCAATGATGTCTCCCTGGTCATGTGACCAGCAGGACTAAACATCAAAGGTGCATGGAGCACTGTTATCTTCCCACCAAAGGTGGATCCTATTTTTCTACTTGCATTTTTACATGCTTTCTAATTGCTAGGTTGGCAGAAGCTGGGACAAGTAATGGGAGCTCACTCACATTCGAACCGCTTACCTGGTGGTCTTTCTGATTGACAAGCTCAGTGTCTTAGCCACTGAGCTACCACATCCCTAGATATAGCTAGAGAATACTTATTGCTTTGATATTGGAAGAAGCATGTAATCATGTATATGGTGGGTATGATCCATTGTGGTGTGTGTGTGTGTGTGTGTGTGTGTGTGTGTGTGTGTGTGTATGTATGTATGTATGTATGTATGTATGTATGTATTCGAATCCCAGTAAGGGTATGGCTAGCTGATGAGAGCTAAATAGCTTGAAATAGATCTATACTAGTCTCCCTTTATTTATTCATCAGCACAAATACTACACAAATGTAACAGTAAAATATTGGGCTTTCTGTCTGGATGGTCTCTTGTGATGAGCCGATGGACAGAGAATGGAAGCAGTTAGCTTCCTCCCATAATTGGGGCATACCAGGGGTTGTGACTTTATATATATAAATATATATATATATATATATATATATATATATATATATATATATATATATATATATATATATATATATATATATATATATATATATATATATATATATATATATTTATATATTTATATATTTATATATGTGTGTGTGTGTTATATTTATATATATGTGGGTTGTGACTTTATATATATATGTTTGTGTTTGTGTGTGTGTGTGTGTGTGTCTGTCTGTGTGTGTCTGTGTGTGTGTCTGTGTGTCTGTGTGTCTGTGTCTGTCTATGTCTGTCTATGTGTCTGTGTGTATATATGTATATATGTATATGTATGTATACATAAATATATGTGTGTGTGTATGTGTAGATGTATGTATATGTGTATGTATATATAGTGGCTAACTTAGTGGCTAACACAACTGCCTAATATGTAATACAGCACAGGTTCAAATCCCAGTAAGGGTATGACTAACTGATGAGAGCTAAATAGCTTGAAATAGATCTAGTGTCTCTCTTTATTTATTTATCAGCACAAATGCAATACATATATAATGGCTTTACATACTGGATTACAGGATTTAACTGTGCTTGCGTTTAATACATGAACTCAACCCCTTACCGTATTTTTCGGAGTATAAGACGCACCTTTTTTCCTCAAAAAAGAGGCTGAAAATCTGGGTGCGTCTTATACATTGAATACACAATTTTTGCCTCCCGAAGCCCTGCCCTCTTCACCAAAATGGCTGTGCATTCCCTTATGGAGGCTTTCAGAGAGCTCCTGGGGGCTGGGGAGGGCAGAAATGAGCAAAAAACGGCCCATTATTTTGCGACCCCCAGTCCATAAGCCTCCATTAGGCTATGCATGCACATTTTTTTGACAAAAAAATATGTGGCCGTTTTTGCAAAAGACAGGTTATTTTTTGCTCATTTTGGCCCCACCCCCACCCCCACCCCCCAGGAGCACTCTCCAAGCCCACCCCCCAAGGTTATTCATGCTTTTTTAAAAAAAAATGGGCCCATCTTTATGAAAAATGGCTCATATCTGGGCAGTTTGCAGAGTGCAAAAACTTTTTTTTTCCTTTTGGAAAGCTCTTTAACTGATTGATGAGCAGTACATTGATCAAGTGTTGTGCCAGCAGAAACAAAGTCTTAGGTGCTGCAGATTGTCAGTGATTTCCTTCTCCAGCACATGGATAAATACACCTGGAAACATCTACCTACCTACCTACTCTCTCCCTCCCTCCCTCCCTTCTGTATTTCTCTCTCTCTCTCCCTACCTATCTACTGTATTTTGCTCTCTCTATCCACATACCTACCTACCTACCTACCTACCTACCTACCTATCTACCTACAAAAAACTCTCTCTCCTCCACCTACCTACTGTATTTCTCTATCTCTCTATTTCTCTCTCTCCCTCTCTAACCCTTTATCTACCTACCTACTTTTTAAAAAATTTGCCTCTTCAAAACCTTGGCGCATCATATACTCCCGTGTGTCATACTCAACCAAACATAGTCAAGCGGATGTTTCTATTTTATGAAAATATTCCATTTTTATCCCAATCCTGTTTTATGAGATCTATGTTACACCATTTTTACATGAGAAAGATATTCTAGTTATTAGTCATTTTGCTTACTTTATATTCCCTATTTCACATCCATAACATCATATTTGAATTCTGGTAGAACTGTGTCCATTGGCAGATATCAAAACGTCTCCAAAGTTTTGGAAAATAAAACATGCAGAGGTCTATATTTATTGTGTGTATGTAGATGTGCATATGTGTGCTGTGCAGGGGTCATAGGAGGAATAAAAAGGTAACAGTGCTTCATTTATGGTTATGATAAAAAGCTGCAGTACAAACAATGATTGAAAATTATGAAGATAGTGTTTAAGGAGCTTAAATTCTGTTCAACCAAATAAGACTATTCAGACATCTGTGTTTCTTTTCTGAGGGGGAAACAAGAAAGCAAGTGAAAATTTGTGCATAACTTCATAAACCAAAACATCTGTGTAAAGACTTCTCAAAATAGCCTCTTTTAAAGAGGTAAAAAGAATTGGATAATGGTCAGGATCTGTGTTTTATTACTTCTAACATAAAAGAATGCTTGTTAGGTGTTCTCTCCTGGTGGATGGACTGTTTATATCAATTAGATATGACACCTGTATAATGTAATAAAGAGTGCATTCTGCCATGAATTCATTTGCTTTTCCTGGCCAAAAACCATGGATCAATGCGCTTTCACTGAAGACAGAATTAACTCTATTACATCTGCTTCTGAGCAAATAATATATCCTCTATAGAAACCTACATAACTATGATATGTCAATTTTGAGAAACACTGGAATCTTTGTTCTTTTAGTTTGCTCTTCTTATTCATTTTGAAGTTAGAGCTTCTTCCTTGGCCATTCCGATGAACTGAAGTTATGCTGAGCCACTTCAAAAGGGAATCATGTTTCAGTTACTGCTGAGAACGTCATTATAACAAAAGTTATGCATTTTGCACTGGCCAGAATTTGATTTAGCATCGGAGAGGGGAACGCTGGTTGCCAAATCTGTGTTATTTGAAGCACTAATTTTACAGCGATGCAGTCTAGAAAATTCAAAAAGAGAGATATATATATCTACAAAGATGGTCACATTTTCTTACTCCAATAAAGAGCACAATTAGGTGCCACATGTGAGCATTAATCACAAAACTGAAGGTGTTCATTCAAGTAGCATTCAACCATAGATAATACAATGCCAGAAAAGGTTTCTTTGAGTGCATACCAATTTAAATCAATTCAACATATCTGTACATTTCTAAACCCTAAATTTTAGTTTGGAATAATTTGCAACTTTGAATCATAGTGATAATCATAATCCCAGTGATAGAAAGGCATTCATGCCAATGTTTATTATGCCAATATTTAAAGTGGAAAAACCATTCTATTTCTCAAAACAATGAACCATTATGGCAGAGATGTAGGTATTCGTTTAAAAGATATATGTATGGATTATAGTGATGTGGTAGCTCAGTGGCTAAGATGCTGAACTTGTCAATCAGAAAGGTTGGCAGTTCAGCGATTCGAATCCCTAGCACCACATAATGGAGTGAGCTCCCATTACTTGTCCCAGCTTCTGCCAACCTAGCAGTTTGAAAGCATGTAAAAGGGCAAGTAGAAAAATAGTGGGAAGGTAACAGCGTTCCATGTGCCTTCAGCATTTAGTTATGCCAGCAACATGACCATGGAGATGTCTTCAGACAGCATTGGCTCTTCGGCTTTAAAACAGATATGAGCACCACCCTCTAGAGTCAGGAACGACTAGCACATTTGTGCGAGGGGAACCTTTACCTTATGGATTATAGAAAACTCCTCATGCCTCAACTACTACAGAGTTTATACATGGTGTCTCCAGAATTTTGAACAGGAATTTTTACACTCCTTTCTGGAGAAATTGGTTATTCAAATCAAGACCTTCTGAATGAAAAGCAGGCGTTCCTCTGCTGAATCCTTCAATTTGTAACTTCTCACAAGGCTGACCTGGACTGAAATGGGAACAAGGGTGTAATTGGAGTCACAGAGGGCTATTACTTTCCCCTTGCCCTTTACAAAGCAGTGCACTATGATAATTGAAAAAGTTGACTATTAAGTTGGGAAAATAGTGACTCTCCTGTCTTGTTGATTTCCTTGAGAAACAGGATTTTGAGCTTGTTAGATAGATAGATCTTCCATGTCATGCAGCAACATGTTACTAACATATTTCAGTGATGGACAAAGACCACACTTAATTAAGATGAAAGGAAAAAGATAAGATGACCTTTATTGTCATTTTTTCCATGGGTACTCTTGCACGTTTTAAAAGAAATTGTTGCCTGGTTTCAAAAGTGTATACATACACCACACACACACACACACACACACACACACACACACACACACACATATGCTATATACATACATGTGTATATACCTACAGCCTAACATATAAATACATATAAATATTGATCACTGTCCATCTTGAATACATAAACATTATTTCAAAATATCTAAAATGAGTTAGAGTTAATCCTATGGCATACCTTGCAGACTGTTGTACAGTACTTTGGTGTGGGCAAAACAATAAAATTAGGTTGATCCAATAACAACATCTTGAGATAAAACATATCTCAGGCTATATAGTGAAGAATGGAAGTAATAATAGCAATAACACTTAGACTTATATACTATTTCTCAGTGCTCTATAGCCCTCTCTAAGTAGTTTACAGTCAGCCTATTGCCTCCAACAATCTGGATTCCCATTTTACCAACCTCACAAAGATGGAAGGCTGAGTCAACCTTAAACCAGTGAGAATCAAACTTGCCAAACTTTGAACAGCTGGCAGTCAGCAGAATTAGCCCTCAATTCTGCATTCTGAGAGGGATGTGGTGGCTCAGTGGCTAAGATGCTGAGCTTGTCGATCAGAAAGGTTGGGAGTTCACCGGTTTGAATCCCTAGCGCTGTGTAATGGAGTGAGCTCCAGTTACTTGTCCCAGCTTTTGCCAACCTAGCAGTTTGAAATCATGTAAAAATGCAACTAGAAAAATAGGAACCACCTTTGGTGGGATGGTAACAGTGTTCCGTGGGCCTTTGGCATTTAGTCATGCCGGCTACATGACCATGGAGATGTCTTCAGACAGTGCTGTCTTTGAAATGGAGATGAGCACTGCCCCCTAGAGTCGCTAACGACTAGGACATATATGCAACATATTTACCTTTACCGTACTGCATTCTAACCACTGTGATGGACAAATCTACAATAAGGCTTCATTAGTGTACTTGAATTTAAGAAAGCTTCAATATTTCCAGTGCCATGTTGCTGGAAGGCCAGCAAAGTAGAAGTGAAAAGAAGTAGCTGTGTTTAGATCCTTTGAGCCAGCTGATCCCCTGGGAAAATGAAAAGCCTGTCTTTCATGCAGTAATATGGGGAACGCTTCCCTCCTACCGTTCTCTCTCATTTAGCTTCTTTTTTTTCCCATGACAGCTGAAGAGCAAATTGAAAGGGGAGCGAAGAGAAATGGGGAACGATGCAGCCTTTTTCTATTCTCAGAGGAGAGCACAGATGGAGAGGTTATTGTATCTTTTCTAAGTTGTTGCTTCAAACGTGCTGCGGTTGCATGCACCTGCTTGCAACGGTGTGGGATATTTTTCTGCTTAGAGGTGCAGTTGCACTTCTGAGTGGGAATGGACCAGAGAGTTTCTACAGGGTCACCCAGCTCCAGAGAGAAGAAAGTCACACAGCCCTGAAAGTTAAGTACCCCAATGGAGCCTTTCTAAAGTTTAAAAGCACCAAGCTTATTTTAAAGAACAGGAAAGAGGACAACATGGGAGTTAATATGCCTCTTTCAAGGGAAGAGAGACTTCTCTTTTCGCAAGGGAGCAGATGTGCTCTTGGTTAAAACTGTATAGTTACATCTCTGTTGGGTTCCTGGGGTAGAAAGAAAGATTTCTATCTTTGCTGTTTTTATGCACTCAATGTTAGGGTTCCAAATAACACCCCCTACGAAAGAAGACCCCGAGGCATGAGTTTCCTCAAAGTTCCATTTAATTAGGGATGTTATATTGGCACATCTGGGAAAACCCGAATTTGAAAATTTCCAGATTTTCCCCACCCAAATGAAAATTCAAATCCCTACCCAGCACCCACATGTCCACCACATGATCCAGTCAGGTACAATCCAAACCAGGAGTTGCCTCCCAGTCACCTCATTGCAGCTGCAGAGCCTTGACTTTCTGAGAAAGAATGTTATTATGGCTACATATCATCCACACTCTGTATAATTCCCCCCTCCCATTTTTCCACAGTAGAAAATGTGGCATGCCTGAAGTCCAAAAGTTAAAAGATGGCTTCCAGGTCTGACACTCTTGGCTGCTCCCTGGATTATTTCTCAACCTTTTTTTTCCTTTGGTGGCCCTTTTCTCACAGTAGCAACCTCTTCTTCATGGAATGGAGGCCAATTTCCTTTACTCATCCCACTTATACAGTGGCCACCTTACTTCTTGGGAACTCAACAGTTCAAAGTCTCAAACAATATACTTAAGTGAAGTTGTTTGTCTTGTATAGTAAGGCAATCCTCCCTTTATACAGAGAAGATAAATCTCTCTTAGAGAATGTACACAATTTGCTAAACACCAAGTCAAGATTCATTCCATCATTATTAGGTCGGCTTGACCTAATAATGAAACTCTGTGTGTGTCTCTCGGCACAAACATGCAGATACTAATAATAGCATTAACATTTATGTTTATATATCATCCCATAGTGCTTTATAGAACTCTCTGAGCACTTGACAATGCTAGCATTATTGACACATTGTCCCCAACAATCTGGGTTCTTATTTTAACAACCTCTGAAGGATGGAAGGCAGAGTCAACCTTGAGCCCTATCAGGATTAAACTCCAGGCTATGGGGAGAGTTTTCCTGTAATATTACACTTTAACAATCACACTATGTGTGGTTAAAGTGCTTTATAGTTATCTGCATATTGGTCTGATTTCCCCCCCTTCTTGATAAGGGATCCAGAAAACAAGAAATGCCATTGTACCCCTCTATTTTTTCCTTAGTGCCGTGTAACAGAGTGAGTTCTTGTTACTTATCCCAGCTTCTGCCGACCTTTATTTTGAAAGCAAATAAAAATTGCAAGTAGAAAAATAGGGACCACCTTTGGTGGGAAGGTAACAGCATTCTGTACCCCTTTGGCATTCATTTATGCTGGCCACATGACCAAGGAGATGTCTTTGGACAGCACTGTCTCTTTGGCTTTGAAACTGAGATGAGCACTGCCCCCTAGAGTTGGGAACAACTAGCACATATGTGTGAGGGGAACTTTTACCTTTACCTTATTTTTTTAATTGAACTGATGTGAGCACTGAGATGTAAATGGGACCTTCCCTTTAGGGCTGTTCTTTCTTTCTCATTTGCCTTAATATAAACATGTGGAAGTTAGATCAAATTTCAGCCTTCTGCTAAGCTTTGGAGATTTGAGAGTGGGGAGAGGCAATGTATTATCAAAAGCAGCTGTGACTTTATGCTAAATGTTGTGAGGTATCATGAATCAATTTTGCTTGTTCAGATTTAATGCACATGTGGTTTTTTTTCCCCAGTCAGATTGCTTTAACAAAATGAAAGGTGCCAGAGGTAATACTTGATCTTGCTGTATAGCCAGCTTTGCCTTTCTTTAGTCTCAGAATGTTGAGTAGATTTTGTGCTTCAGTGCATCTTTGGCTGGTGTTGCATTTCTCTAAATAGTAACTGCTAGCATTCAATTCAGTCTCCCATTCATTTTAGCCAGAGCACATGAGTTTCAGATTTCAAGTCAATGGCTATATTAAGGCAGTATTTTAAGCTATGAGTCATCATGGAAGATTCTGAAAACATCAAACAAGTTTTTCTAATTATAATATCAAACAACCTACGTTACAACTTAGTTTTTTAAAAAAATATATATTATTAGATTTTTTTTTATACCACCTTTATCATTTTTATAAATAACTCAAGTGGGCAAACATACCTAAACTCTTTTCTCTTCCTATTTTCCTCACAACAACCCTGTGACGTGAGCTGGGCTAGGAGAGAGAGTGACTGGTGCAAAGTTACCCAGCTAATGACTTAATGCAATGTTAATATGATTTTAATTAAGCGCTGTGTCTATTAGGTAAAGGTAAAGGTTCCCCTCGCACATTTGTGCTAGTTGTTCCCTACTCTAGGGGGTGGTGCTTATCTCCATTCTACGCCAAAGAGCCAGCATTGTCTGATGATAATTCCATGGTCATGTGGTTGGCATGACTAAACACCAAAGATGCACCAAACACTGTTACCTTCCCAACAAAGATGGTTTCTATTTTTCTGCTCGCATTTTTACATGCTTTTGAACTGCTAGGTTGGCAGAAGCTGGGACAAGTAATGGGAGCTAACTCCGTTACACTGTGCTAGGGATTCGAATTGCTGAACTGCCGACCTTTCTGATCAACAAGCTCAGCGACTTGGCCACTGAGCCACCATGTCCCTTGTGTCTCTTGCTCTTTGTCTATTGCACTATGATTAAAGGTTATAATATTTTTTTTTGAAATAAGGCTATTACTTTCTGAATTATGTTACTATCCTTAATGTGAAAGTGGGGGGAGAAATGAAGAGAAAAAGTGAGGGAGGGATAGAGAGAGATTAGAAATATCCATTTCAGCCATTTTGAGAGTGGCCGCTTAAATGATTACCTCAATATTTGAAAATTTTTGATGTACTGAGCTTGATCTGCTACAAAAAAAAATGTATTCATATTCCAAAAAGACACCGATGTCCCTGATTAAAGAACATGGTTTAATGCAATATGCCTCATTTCAGCCATTGTTTAGGTTTGCACTGAATGAGAATTAAACCCAGGCAATAAGAGTCAGGGTAATTTGGACTGAATTCATTGTTTAAAAATTAAATAACAACAATTTGAAAACTGAAAAACTTTAAACAACTTCTGGTATTTAAATAGCCTGGGTATTTTTCTTTCTTTCTTCCATCCCTCTTAATTTTCTTTCTTTCATTCAACATTATTTGCAAATGAATGGCTGAATAAAAGCAGCACTAGATAAGAACAAAATGAGCAAATGCTGAAAGATTGAGTTCAGAAATACCTGAGCTGTTCCACTCTTTTCCAGGATTGAAAAGTTCTTGTTTTTTTAAAGATTAACCCCCAAAAATATTACCAGCTAATTACAACGATCAGAGGATATTGATAAGAAATCCGTCATTATGAACTCTGCTGTTTAAAGTACTGACATTCAAAGTCTATAAAAACTATAAGATATAAGATGTTCTCATCTCACATAATATACGAACTAAGAAAGGGGGAATCTACAGTTTCCCTACCCAATCAACTACAAAGCCCCTGCCAAGAAAGTTCACTGAGATTTATAGTTGGAGCTTGAAAATCTTGTTGCTTTGCATGATCCCAAAATGAAGGCATAATAAACAACCTTATTTACCGTGATAAAAGAAAAAAAAGTATTTTGTGAAGGAAGTGAAGGATTGGACAGCTTTCAATATCAGATTTCAATAGCTCTTCTGTTCAAAACAAGGGATGCCAGAAGTGAACATTGAATTTCTTACTCTCTGTGACAATAACACCCCCTAGACACACACACAAGTCTCCAACACGGAAGGCTTGCCTTCTATGGTAAGAGACAAATAATACTATTCCCTAAACTTTCTGTTGACAAATATTGTTTTCTGTCATTGCAATTGCACCATGAAGTATGAAAGTTCAATTTCCTCTTCATTTCCTTTTAATACACCTACTGTTCATTTCATTTTTGGAAGGAGATTGGATCTAAATTAGTTTGACTTCTCCTGGACTATCCTTTCTGGATGCTACTAAAAAGAATTTGAAATCCTTTGAAATTTTTTTTAGAGATATTCCAAAACCACCACTCTAACATACAATATCTTATTTCCTGTCCAAACAGTCACTGGGTTGGTTATAGAGGATCATTTAAAAGACATACCAAGTTCTTCTAGTTTTTTTCCCTTAATTCCTTCTGCAAATTACTCTTTTTTTAAAAAGCATGAAATTTGAAAGACCAAATCCAATTTCGTTTTAACTTGTATTCAAGTAATGAAGTGAGTGGTGACCAAATATATATATATATATTTCCAATTACTTGTAAAATTGGATGTTTTAGAAATATATTTTTTTCAAATGTTACAATTCCGACTGAACAAGCAAAAAAAGCATAAATAAAAAAAAATATGGAAGTGGTCTTTGGCTTTATGCCAAGCTTGAAACAGGTATATCATATTCTCACTTTTCAATTTAACACCAAGAAATGTATGAGAATAAAACTTATTGTGTGGATGCATATTTAGAGAAAGCATATGATAAACTGAATAGACTTAAATTATGAAAATGTAGCACAACTATGGATTTAATTAAATAAGTTTACTCTATGATAGGAATAAAATCTATGTGAGGATAAATGTAATGCATCGCAAATGGTTCAACATTAAACAGGTAGTAAAAGAAAGTGTAATATTAATGTTTAATACACTTATAGATAAATATATATATGTGGTGACATTACAGGTTTTTTGCCTAGGATTCACTCTCATCCTCTCTCTGGGGGGTGGGGGTGGGGGGTGTTTCTGTTGCTAAGTGAATCACTGCAATTGTTAGTAATGTGATTTTTTGCATGCCGAATCAGCAGTAATGCCAGCAGCAACCCACCCCTGACTTTGCCTAAAAGTCAAAATTATTCTGGATAATACCTAGGTGTTATATAGAATGCCTAGAGAAAGTATATACCATGCCAAAATGACACAAACATTTCATAATTTGCCTAAAACCTTCACACATTCTATAGCAGTAGATCTCAACTTGTAGTCTGCTGACTCCTGAGGAGCTGTGATGATATCACAGAAGGTTGGGAATGGTATGATTTAATTCTTGAGTCAAGTCTTGGGGGTCCATGGCCACAAAAGGTAATTAAAGGGGATCTGTGGTAAAGAAAAGCTTGAGAACTGTAAGGCCCGGCTTCTCCCCCTTATTCAAGAAAGTAAAGATTCTTGAAACTTGACATTTCAAAAGGAACCTTTTATTGCAAAGGGATGATAGCAGGGCAGGTTCAAAGCAGACTCTGAAGTCCCTCAGAGCCTACAATTAAGAATAAAGGAATTTGAGACTCCTCCCAACAGTCCGGTGTGGATTCAATCAATCCATATGTTGAATCCACACCCTGATGGCATTGTACTGGCCACTCTGAAAAAGAGATAAGGGAGCTTTCTCAGGACCATCTTCCGGCTCCGCTCTCCACATGGCCTACCTCCCCCCCCTTTATATTCCCAGAGAGGTGAGAAATAGCCAGGTAGTGGAGGCGCCAGGCTACGGTTATAAATCAGGTGAAAGGTTATACAAGAATGCAATGCAAGACAGAAGATACATTGGAAGGAAAATAGCACGTAAATGTAGCAATTACACTTCTCCCCTCCCCTTCCTCTGAAGAATGGCAGATACATGGATCTAACAATCCATTGAAATACCATTGAAAAAATGGTAGGATTTAAATCTTGAGTTAAGTCTTAGGGGGTCCATTGCTACAAAAGCTATTTAAAAGGGATCTGTGGTGAAGAAAAGGTTGAGAAACACTGTTCTATAGATTTCCTGGGTATTCTATATAATGCCACCTTTTCAGATGTTGTCTGTAACAGATATATGTATGTATGAAGATCCTTAAATTGACTTCTGTGAGGAATGTTTGGAAAAGTTATAATAAACTGTTTACTTTAAAAATGAGAAGAATATAAATGGAGATGTTGTAATTCCCTTTCAATATCTGAAGGGCAACACTTGACATAGATGGAAGAAGACTGTTACTATTTCAGCCGAGATCAGAATGAGCTTCACTTTTGAGGCACGCAGATAGAGGCTTTTCATGTTATTCTGCAATGGCTTGATAAGTCTTATGGAAATTTTAGCAAAATCTTTCTTTGAACTGTGAAAAATGCAAGATTGTGGTGTTTGTGCACGAGATGTTATAGGAACGTGAGGTTTTTAGTATTCTCATATAATACCTTGTTGTAAGAGATAATATTTATCCATTGAGTGATATATCTTGCATCTTAAAGAAGATATTATCTTACAGAATATTCTGTAGGTGCCACTGAATTTATCTAGTGAATTATTTCTGAGACTTAAATTTGCAAAATCCAGAAAACGTGTGCATCACAAACTTTCTCCAAAATGTAATTATGTTAAGGTAAAGGTTCCCCTTGCACATATGTGCTAGTCGTTCCCGGCTCTAGGGGGCAGTGCTCATCTCCGTTTCAAAGCCGAAGAGCCACCACTGTCCAAAGACTTCTCCTTGGTCATGTGGCTGGCATGACTAAATGCCGAAGGCACACAGAACACTGTTACCTTCCCACCAAAGGTAGTTCCTATTTTTCCACTTGCATTTTTACATGCTTTTGAACTGCTAGGATGGCAGAAGCTGTGACAAGTAAGGGAGCTCACTCCATTATGCAGCACTAGGGATTTGAACCGCTGAAGTGCCAACCTTTCTGATCTACAAGCTCAGTGTCTTAGCCAGTGAGCCACCACCTCATCCTTAACCTTATAACATCATTGTTATCCTTATCAGCAATTCTTTCCTGAATACAAAATCAAGAGAGATTGGAAACTGTTTCTCATATCTAATTTGCAGCATGCAAATGAAAAAAATATGCATCTCTAATTTTCTTTTGTTCCTTGATTCCAGAACATTAGAGAAACTTTCATCTTGATAGACTTATTTAAAAATTTAAAGAAAAAACATCTGACCTGTATTTCGCTTTATTACACTAAATGAATTCTAAGCTCATTTGTGGTTAATCTCCATTGGAAATGTACATTACCCAATCAGAACTGCACATGCTCCTCGGGGTAGATCTAGTGTCACATAAAAATTCAACTCGAAATTCACCTAATAAATCAGCAAGTAGAGGTTTGCATTGATGTAGATACTAAGTCCATCTAAATTCTATTAAGAACCTCTAAATCCCATTTCAGAACAGAAGACGAAAGAAACTTTCTAAATGAAGCATCCCTGAGAGATGGCTTAAACTATACATGCAAACATTTAATCACTGCCTAGGTCTTTTGTATACCTGCAAGTCTGTAAATTGTTGCCGATGTGCACATAATGAATTGGGAGCTTAATCCTATGGATCAGTGTTAGCGGCAAACACGGAACTGAATGAGAATGCCCTGGTTTCCTGCTTTGTTTTCAGACCATTCTTAGTCTTGCAGAGCCAAACAATACCTTTCACTGCTTGCTTCAGTCTCAATAATTATACATTTCTGATTAGTCAGAGAAGGGTACATTTTCCCTCTGCAATGTTTGTCTGTCTATCTCTTTCTCTATCACATTGGGAAAATAAATAAGCTCCCCACATATTGTGTAGTGGACTTTAGTAGGCAAGAACCAGGATTGCTGCAACATCATTTATTGACTCGCAAATGGAACTGAGGAACTGCAGGCAAATTGATTTATACTCTAAGCCTACAGGGCCTTAACCAATCATAGAACTAGAAAAAGCCCACCCAAATATAAGTGTTCTAATTTTCCCTTCCAAAACAGTTGGGGGTCATCTAAAGGTTAGTTTCACTTTAGCACAATTAACAGTTAGGGTCATCTAAAAGGTAGTTTCATTTTAGCACAGTTAATACAACTATATAAATCCAATACATAACACCAGATTTCCTTCTTTCCCTCCCTCCCATGCTTAGAAAGAAGCTGGTTAGGTAGTGTGCGACCTGGTAGAGAAAATCTCCATGGTTCAAAATACCACAGCTACTTCCAGTTCATTAAAACCTTGGATTCAGAGGTTTATTAAATTTCTGAAAAATTTCCTTTTACATAAATTTCTGAAAAAACTGCTCTCTTTTTTTTTTAATCTGACGGGAAAAGAAACACATTAAATCACATAATCTCTGCTTGACTAAATTATCTTAAAAAGTTAAAGATTCCCCTTAGTGGGACAGTTGTTTATTTATTTACATATCTACTTCTCAAGTTTATAGGTCCTACATCTTACCTCAAGGTAACTCAGTTATTGGTCACTCTATTAGCAGATCCATTCAATTTTTCTAGCAATAATAATTTGCATTACCTTATCACTCACTAAGCTTAAATTACATTAATAAGATGTTTGTCTCCTGTAATTGTCTACTTTGGAAAATGCCCCTAAGTAATTAAAGTACTCCAATGCCAGGTATATTCTGTGATTTAGTACAACAAAAAATATTAAACTTGCAGTAAAGATACATCATATTCCCACCAACCAAGGTGGTATTCAGCCAGTGACTGACTGGTTCTGGCAAACAGTAGCGGAAATTTTGAGTCGTTCAGAGAACCAGCAAATACCACCTCCGGCTGGCTCCGCCCCATCTATATGCTGCCTCCCAAGTCTCAGCTGATCAGAGCCCCACCTGATGGGCTGGATCTTCTTCTGTTGCCCTGCACAGGAGAGCGGAGCTAGAAAGCAAGTTAGTGGGCTGGGGAGGGAATGGGGATTTTACAGTATCCCCCTGGAGTGCAGGTGAAATGGAGATTTTACATATCTTTCCCCCAAGAGTGGGGAGGGAATGGGGATTTTGCAGTATCCTTCCCCTGCCACACCCACAAAGCCACTCCCACCAACACACAGAATGCCTCCAGAACTGGTAGTAAAAAATTTTGAATCCCACAACTATCTATGGTTGTAAAGTAATCATAAGAAGCACCAAAATTGAATTTGCTGATGTATGATGTGAAAGTTATCAATCTAGATTACTTAAACAGGAACCTAGGAAAATTCATAAAGGAAAGAATCATCAATGGTTATTAGCCTACTGATCACAATCCCTTTTCTATTATTCTTATTATTCAAGTAATGTTAGGTGTCATCGTAGAATAGTTTTTCAGTATAAAGGAGTCATTTCTGTGTTCGTTTTTTTCCCCCTCTCAAAACCTTTCTAAAAGAAAATGTGATTTGCAGCTTTTTTGCAGGATTTTTTTTGGGTGCTCCCTATCCTAAAATATTGAGAGCTAAAGAACCCCTCAAGGGAAGCTTGATTGATAGTGACTGTATGACTTTGTGTTACAAGAATATGGAATTTCATGGTTTAGCTTAAATACATTAGAAAAAATATGCAGTAGGAAATGTGATAGAAAACAGGTGGGAATTACCAACTAGCCATCTGTGTGAAGTACAATTCCGCCCTATTGATATTTACCCAGGAGAGGAAAATCCTTATTTATTGGGAATAAGAGCAAAGGCCAACTTTTTAAAATCAATACAATATATTTGGAAAACTATTTGATTGATATTGATTGAGATTGATTGATTGATCAATTGATCGATCAGTCAATCAGGTCTCTGGTCTATCACTGTAATAAATTTTGATTGATTGATTAATTGATTTGGTTTATATCCATTTTTTTCTTCCTGGAAGTCAGGGTAGCTTTCATGGTCCTTTTTTTCCCCCATCACAATCACTACCCTGGACTGTAGGGACTGTACCAATATCACCCAAAGAGCACCTATGCCATTGGGAAGTTCTATAACCTGGAATTTGTCACTCTTAGTTCAGCACATTGCTTTCATTAAATTAACTGCATATTGGTTTCCAATAGATAAATAAGGTGTCATCCTGGATACTTTTCTGAATTTCCAAATGTAGCTTATAGTTCTGGAACATGCTCCTCTCCCTTTTGACTATCAGCTAGGTTTCACTCCACTTGCCTACTTTGAGATCTGCCAGGGTTGAGATATGCCAGGGTTAGGCAATATTGCTGCCTAACATGTAGCTGTGGCATAAACCTCAGACCACAAGGTGCTTTTTTTCAAAAGGACTTTGTTTTTCTTTGAAAGCATTTCGCTTCTCATTCAAGGAGCTTCATGTTCAGTTCATGAACTGAAGAAGCTTCTTGGATGAGAAGAGAAATGCATGAAAAAGCATCTTTGAGACAACCATGACCTGGATGACAAACCTGGCAACTTTAAGACTCATTGACTTCATTTCCCAGAATGTCCTAGTTAGAATGATAGGGAATGCTGAGAGTTGAAGTCCACAAATCTTAAAATTGCCAAGCTTGAGAAACCCAAATTAGTGTATTTTCTAACATATACATTGAATGATGTATGATTTCAAAAATGTCCCTTTATCCATGTCTAGTCACGTCAAGACCATGTCTAGTCACTTTCCTCTAGAAACTGCCAGGAAGTTGTCCTTTTGTATTATTTAGTCATACAGCATGGGCAGAGGGGGGTCACTACCAGTTTGCATCGGTTCGGGTAAACCGATAGTGGAAATTGTGACTGGGTCGCTGAACTAACAGGGACAGCAGGCTCGCCACAATCCCGAGCCAGTTCCCCAGTTATCACAGCATGGGTTTTTTTTTTGACATTTTTAATGTTCTGCGCATGCACAGACCTATTTACAGGAAATGCACATGTGCAAATCGCATTTTCCCCGAACCAGCAGTAATGCCAGCAGAAACCCACCCCTGAGAATGGGGCACAATACATTTCTGTATATGCACCAAGGACAAATTCCTTATGTGTCCAATCACACGGCCAATAAAGAATTCTATTTGTGATTGAAACCTAAATTTGGCCTTTTAAAAACATGTTCAGTGCCACTGTCCGCCCTTGCCCCATTAGTTGAAGCCAGAGAAGCAGCTGAAATGAATTTAATTCAGTTTAAATTGGAATACAATTACAATTAGACTAAACCAATTTAACCAAATGCAGTGAAGAAAGTAGCTCTATATGTGCTTTATAGGTTTTCAGAAAGTTGATTAAATTTGCAGAACCAAATAGTTTTGCATCTTTATCAAATAATGTTTATACATACCTAAGGTTTATATCAAAACTTTTTATTTTATTTTAATTGCAACTGAATCCCTTATAACACTTTTGGGTCTCTCTTCACCTCTGAAGATTTCTCAGAGAAACCCTAGCAGGCTGTTGATTTACATTTTTGACATGTGTGGATTAACTCAAATTCTCATTTTGTCACACAAACTGAAATGGTTTTAAGAAAGCAGTTTTGATTTGTTTTAAAAATAAGACCACCCAAATCTTTTGAATATGAAACCAGCCCACAGTTATATTTTGGCTATAACATTCTTCTTATTATTATTATTTGATGTTTTGGTTTATTTTATTTTAATCCTGGAAAGAGAATGATTGAAGATGGAATTGCAGACTGTACGTGTTTGCATATTTTCTTCTAATTCACATCTGCTGTTTTTATTGGCTTTGTAATAATTACTTCACATGATTCAATTATATGAACATCAGCCAGTTGCTAACTGTGCTTCATATGGTAGTCATATATAAATGTTAGCCAACAGAAAATCCCAAAGAGAGAAATAAGAAAAATTAAGTTCATAGAGACAAACTGACCCATGTTTCTTTCACATGGGAATGTCCTTGACTGTAAAACCTCACTACCTAGTGTGTGTGATCAGAAGCAGCTGCTAGCTATGCAGGATGAGAACAAGAGAGTATCAAGCACAAACATGAACAAAATCAGGGGTGGGTTCCTACCGGTTTAACAACCAGTTCGCTGAGCACATGCTTTACTCATACGCACCTGACATGCTGCGCGTGCATGCACAGTACAGAAAACTCACCGTCTGCATCACTGCTGGCAAGGAAAACAGCTGAGGTGCAGAAATTCACTCTGCTGCGCAGATCAGCTGGGCTTCGGGAAAAAAATATAGGTGAGTATAGCGGGCAGGTGCAGCAAACCAGTTCTCTCCCAGCTGGTAGTCAGAGCTACCAGTTCGCCAAAATCGGTAGAATCTCAACCCTGTGCAGAATGCGAAAAAAAGCATGCAACAATACAAAAATGGGGGGGGGAATATTATAAACATCCTCAGTTGCCCGATTGGTAATCTGTTGTGAAAAAAAGGAGTTTTGTGGCTTCTTAAGGATTAACAAATTTATTTTGCCTTAAGCTTTTGGGGAATCTGTCTAATTCCTCAGATATATATATAACTTAATCCCAGGGAAAGAATACTTATATATCCTCCCAGGGACTTGGGAACAGGGTGAAATTGGAGGAAAGTGAAATACAGGTAGCCCTCGACTTACAATAGTTTAGTGACTGTTCAAAGTTACAACAGCAGTGAAAAAAAGGGATCATTTTGCACACTTAACGACCCCTGCTGCATCACTGTGATCAGATGATCAAAGTTCAGATGTTTGGCCACTGTTTCATATTTATGGCCATTGTGTTCTAAGGTCATGTGATCCCCTTTTGTCACCTGATGAGCAAAGTCAATGGGAAAGCCAGATCCATTTAACAATCAGGTTACTATCTTATCAACTGCAGTGATTCACTTAACCACTGTGGGAAGAAAAGTTGTAAAATAGGGCAAAATTCAATTAACTTAATTTTGAGCTCAGTTGTGGTCATAAATCAAGGACTACCTGTAGAAAAACAGATACTCAGGCATTCAGGAAAAACACACACATATACACTCTGTCTTGTGATAAATTATTGTAGTCTGGTAGAAGTAAAATCATTCCACTTAGTCCAGTATGACTAAGACAGAAAAAAAATAATCATTTTTTTCAGTTTAGCAATTTGCCTTGCCCTCTCCTTATACTGTTCCCGGAAGAAACATCAATGCAAAGAAAAAAATCAGTGGGCCTCCCCCCTTCCCTCCCTCCCTTCATGACAGGCCCCAGATTGCGGGGGGGGGGGGTGTCTCCTGGGATCTGGAAATGGTTTTTGCTATAGCTCTGTGAAGATCAGTGTTGATCCTATTCAGATCAACCCTTCAGTTTGAACTATTGATTCAGTTTGAACTGTTGACTGAAACTAATTCAGTGTGTCAAGCTGATCTTCTGCATTTTTTAAAAGGGATATGAAAAGTTTGATTTTTGCCCATGTGTAAAGTCAGTTCAGTTTGGAGTTATAGATCAAATAGCTTTCAATTTTAATCCCTGAATCAAAGCTTTGCATAGCCCTATTCTGGACTTGTTGAAAAATGACAAATGTAACAGTACGGAGTGGTACCTGCTTGGGATACATAAAAATTATTCCAATTACTATGGCAAAACTTTCTTCACCTGAGTGGGTAATAGGAGAGGGTAGAATAGGATGAAATAAGATATCTTAATTATATAGCCTTTGATTGTCTGCATGAATGCAAAGTATGATAAAAATTAGTGTATGATCGTCCAAACAAGATGCAGCAAATGTGTGAAATGTTGTAAATTTTAGTCTTAGAGGTCTGGAGGGCACCAGATTGAATTGGACAGTTATATTCAAGGATTTTAGATATTTAAAGTACAAAATACATATGCATATATAGGCTACAGGCAGAGTTGGGCTGCTTACAAACCCCAAAATGCAGCAAAACCCCTGGCTGGCCACACCCACCCCAGCTCTCCCCTCTCAGGAGTCTCCATGCACCCTGTCATCATGCCTGGTAAGTGCAGGGTCTGCACGGAGGCTCGGGGAGGGGAAAAACAGGCCTACTGGAGGTTCCGGAAGTCTGGAAACAGACCTGTTTCTCCTGTTTCCCCGGAGGGCCTCCAGAGTCCGGGGAAAGCAGCTTCCGCCCTCCTGGAGGTTCAAGGAAAGCCTCTGGAGCCTGGGGAGGGCGAAAAACACACATATATCCCACCGTGGTGCAGGTGGCCAACTAGGCCACACCTACCCTGGCCACACTCACCCAATAACAGGGCAGCAAACCTGTTGCTGAAATTTTTGAAGCCCACCCCTGACTAAAGGGGTTCTTTCAAATGGCCAGTTCCTATATGCCTCTCATTGCCTGAAGAGTTGACTAAGTTACTACGTAGTGGGAGAAACTGGTTGTGAAAATCAGACATAATGCGACTTGCTACAAAAACATAATCTTCTTGAAGTAGACCAAACAGATGGCTCTTCAAGATATATCCACGAGTCAACTGCCTGTAGCCAAATTTTCTAAAATGTTAACTAACTCTTGAACTTCCTATGCCCTTTGGAATTGTGCTTTCAGCTTAAATTTTGAAGCTATCTGGCGAGATTTAAACTGTGATTTTGCTACGATCGTAATAGTTTGGAGAATTGTGGAGAATACCACCATGTCATTCTAACAAGAATAATGTCCCCCCCCCTGCCCCCGTGGAAGAGATTCATGTGGTTATTCTTTAGTTCTTGGGGTTTCAGTGTCATTATTTCCTACTGCTTATTCAACCGTATTTCAAGACGATCTCTGGCCTACATGTCAAATAGCAGCCCATTTCTTAAGAATTTGCCTGCATATCAAAATTAGTGACTGTTAACATTCTCTGGCTTAGTGTTATGTGTCTCACGACACTTAAGAGTTCACTTTGAAACCATGCACTCTTGTAGTGGTGTCAAAACCCATCTTTTGTTTTTTCTCTTGCCAAAACATATCTTGGGAAACTTATTTACATTTACAAACATTGTTTTGCTGGTACTTCTGAACAAACATTATTATGTTAAGTTGTGAAGTGCATAATAGCAATAGCTCTTAGGCTTATATACTGCTTTACAATGCTTTACAGCCCTCTCTAAGCGGTTTACAGAAGTCAGCATCTTGCCCCCAACAGTGTGGGTCCTTATTTTACCCTTCTCAGAAGGATGGAAGTCTGAGTCAACTTTGAGCCTGGTGAGATATGAACTACCAAATTGCAGGTAGCCAGCAGTCAGCAGAAGTATTGCACACTAAGCACTGCGCTATAGTGGCTCACCATGGTAATATTTATAATACATTTGTTGTGCATATCTTTTACAATTTTATAATTCTGAAACCTCTTTGTCTGACCAAGCTTCCCAACTTGGGAGAAGTTTGCTCCTAGTCTCTTGTCTTGGGAAATATCCAAAGCCACAAAAGCTGCATTCTGCTGAATATATGACTGGCATATACGGTAGAAGGAAAGGCTGAACATTGAGATACACCATTTTCTATGTCATAACTAATTCAGTTCATGACCTAACACTGTTCCATAAGAATGCCTCTCCTCCTTTGAAAGGAATTTGAAAAGATAATTATATTTCTTCCAATTAAGTAGGAATGTATATGGAGAAAATGTGCATGGTTTTATTTTTATCTCAGGCAGAACTAAGAATTAGTGCATTTGAACTCTTCTCCAGCTTGGAGTGTGAATTCAAACAAAAGTGGGTTCACCATGAATTTCCCCATATTTCCACCATAGGCTCATCCCACTTCTCATTGAAAAACAAATTCCTTCTCTTAGATTCTTGAGTCTGTGTGGGTATATGGGCTAAAAGAAGAACCGAGAAGTGAAATTATTATTATTTTGGTTATCTCTGAAACATTTTTAAAGCAAAACATGCAGGCAGCATTTGAAGAGGCTCCGATGTGATGGAAAGATGTGAAATAAGTGCATTTTATTGTCATGTCACAACCATAATGTAAAAGCATATTACATTTAGACAATTAAAAAAACAAACCCTTGAAAATGAAATAGAAAAGAGAAGGGCTTTTGTAGGGGGAGAAAACTTTTTTTTAGAAATTTGAGATTAGGTTTAAAGAGAGCACTACAAATAACTGGTATAGAAGACAGTTTGATTTTTTTTGCATTATTTGATAAAGTTATTCCTTGCTTTTTAGCTACAATCTCATGGCAATGTATAAAGCATTCTTCCTTTCAATTTTAGTCACTGTTAGCTTATCCAGACTATTATAGCCATTGATTGTATTTACAGGTATTTTCATTGTTAAGGTTTTTTTTAAAAAAAATATATTATTCCATTCGATCGCATCCAATTCTTAGAGACTGCATGGGCAAGTCCTGGGAAGTTTTTTTTGGCAAGATTTTTCAGAAGTTCTTTGCCTTCTTCCTAGGACTAAGAGAAGGTTGGAGCAGTGGTTAGAGCACAGTACTACAGGTAGTACAGGCTACTTCTGCTGATCATCGGCTGTCAGCAGTTTGGTAGATCGAATCTCATCAGGCTCAAGGTTGACTCAGCCTTCCATCCTTCCGAGGTGGGTAAAATGAGGACCCAGATTGTTGGGGGCAATATGCTAACTCTATAAAACTGCTTAGAAAGGGCTGTAAAGCACTGTGAAGTGGTATATAAGTGTAAGTACTATTGCTACTGGCCTATAGTGGGGTTAGAAATCAATCAATCAATCAATCTTTATTGATTAGCCCTTGGGCCATTTCAAAATACTAAGTTCCAGAGACAAAAAACTACAGTTTAAAATGAGATTGAAACTGCGGGTTAGAACTCAGAGTCTCCTGGTTTCTAGCCTGATGCCTTTACCAAACTGGTTCTGGGTTCTGAAATTGTTGCCATAAAACCAAAAAGCCAGTTAAGTAAGACGTTCTATGGATTTCACTCACTTGGACCAAATTGGATATCGCTAATCTAAGTGAAAATTAGATTAAAAGAAGAGTTGTTCAAAATTTAGTACAGTTTCTGTTATTCTGACTCAGAGCAACATCTGCTCTTTTGTGACTGGTGCATTTACACTGCAGAGAAAAAAGAGGGAGAGGGATGTGAAGAGTACTTTTAGGGCTTGTATATAATGGAACTCTACAGCTTTGAGACTTGGGGATGAGGGACAGAAGGATTCTGTAATCCTCTATATTGGTTGTGTAGGCAGTTTCTGAATGTAACAGACACTGGCTGATTTCACAAATTAGAACAAATATTTTAGCAAAGGATAAGTGTTTTAACAAAGCTTGGTGAACCAGAATTTCATTTTTAGCAAAATACATTCAGTTCTTTCCTAGATTTATTTTTTTTAAAAAGCAACCCAGTCAAATTTAGCTTGTTAAGCTTGATGCACAAAGACCAATCTAGTAAGTGAAATCTTCCTAAATCTTTTATGCATACACTGTCCATTGCAAACATTCAGAAATTATTCTGCACTCACAATCTTGCCACCTCATGCTTAGACTATTGGAATTTGCCCTCCAGGACAATTACCTTTTGATATCCACCCAGATGTTTCAGCTGGGACAGCATAAGATAGTTTGAAAAGCAATGTACATAGCTAACCATAATGGAGATTTACCCATAGTGTTGTGGCCCAGCAAGAGCCGTTGGAGCTGCCACCAGACTCCGACAGTGAGGGGCCCTATGAGTCGGCCCTGGAGGATGTGGAGGACCCTGGACTGGGTTCCGACTCCGACCAGGGCACAGAAAGACTGGTTGGCCACCAGGTGGTGCCTGAGCCTTGGATTAGTGGGGAGGAGACAAGGGAGAGTGATCCAGAAACCAACAGTGAGTTGTTCTGGGATGCACGCCGTCGAAGAGCTACTCGGCGTCAAGAACAATTACATAATTACAGGAGGTAATTATGCTCAGCTGATTGTCATTAGGCTCCTCTCCAGACTATAAAAAAGACTGCTTGTGCCATGCCCTTCTTGCAGAAGTCAACACTTTGACTAAAGAGAAACTAACTTGGCAGGCTGGATTGCTGCCAGAGTTTGTCTGAATTGTTGCCATGGTTTATCGGACTAGCTGCCAAGGTCCTTGTCTGTTTGTTTACTTGGCTTTCAGCCACCGAGAGTCTGGTCTTGCTATTAAAGGACATTCTCATTAAGCGTGTCTCGGCTTTCGTTACTGGACAGAGGAGGGGGTCAGAACATATACGTAGGTCAGGTTTATATGCAGGGGCTCAGTGGCTAAGACACTGAGCTTGTTGATCAGAAAGGTCGGCAATTTGACGGTTCAAATCCCTAGCACTGGAGTAAGCTCCCATTACTTGTCCCAGCTTCTTCTAACTAGCAGTTCGAAGCAAATGCAAGTAGAAAAATAGGAATCACCTTCGGTGGGAAGGTAACAGCATTCTGTGCACTTTCAGCATTAGTCATGCCAGCCACATGACCACGGATAGGTCTTTAGACAGTGTTGGCTCTTTGGCTTTGAAATGGAGATGAGCACCACCCCCTAGAGTCGTGAACAACTAGCACATATGTGTGTGGGGAACCTTAACTTTACCTTAGGTCAGGTTTGAATTCTTGGTTTCTTTGAATTCTTTGAGCTTGGCATTTTGACATGCCTAGGTTTGGTCTTGTGCCACCATCATTATGGGAGCTATATTGGTTGTCAGGTAGCTTTCAGGTGTAATTCAAGCTTCTGCTTTTCACTTTTACAGCATCATATAGTTCAATATTTCATCTTCACTACCCATCTGTGTGTCTTGGTAAACCAGTTGAGACTTCCCAAATGGCAGAAGTCTCTCCACTGATGAAATACCATCTTATATAAACTTTATTTATTTATTTATTTATTTATTTATTTATTTATTTATTTATTTATTTATTTATTTATTTATTTATTTATTTATTTATTTTAATAGAAACATCTTATCAGTTATGGTCTCCCTTCCTGTGGAATATTCCCCTGAATATTGAATGTAATAGTGAATGTTGCTATATTTTATCATATTTATGGTTTTTGACCGGTTACTGTTGATGGAATCTGCTCGAAGCTTAGATAAAAAAAGAACCTAAGAGGCTAAATTTTTTGCTCTTTCTCGCCAACCTTTTTTTCCTTTTCTGCAGGTTAGAAGTATTAGATAAAAAGTAGATTTCTCTGGACACTCAAATAAGACAAATCACACTAAATGCCTTGCATTTGTTTAGAGAAAATCTTCTTTTGTCTATTGACTCTTATCTTTTTTTGCTAATGGTATCAGATAGTATACGTGGGTACATGAACTCTGTGGAATATCTCATGTAATTACCGCTTGATTTTCATGCAAATTAATTTAAACTAAAAGGGTAAAAACAGAGAACTGCAGAAATTAATGATTTGTTACACCCTCCCTTTTTTCCATTCTGATGCCCTCTAACTTTAGGATGTTTTTCATGAAAAAAAAAGAGATAGCAGATCTACATTTTAAAGCTGATTTATATACAGGATGGCTATTTTGTTCCCTTGATAATAAGGCAATGATAAAAGGAAATGTGCTACAGTAAACTCTAATCTGGAACAGTTACACCCTGCCTCCCTTTTTTCTTTTTATCTTCCACAATGAGTCAGAGTCTGCTCAGCTTGATAAGAAAATTCTGTTTATTGCAGAGATTTGACATTGGGTTATGAAATATACAACCGCATAAATATCCCAGAGGGTTAAAAAATGCTGCAGTCTCTGTTTCATACTACTAATAATCATTTATTGCAGTTTAAATACCGACTCCGTCTCCCTTAATAACAAATGGATTTGGAGAAGCTTCTCTCCTTAAAACTTTGAACTATCAAAAGTGCTGGGAAGTATGAAATTCAGATACAATTTCAACCCTTGAGTATAATGTGAGTTCTGTAGAACATTTTTGAGTTTCGTCAGTATCTACTTTACTGAAAGAAATGTATAACCATCAGTTTTGGTGTCCCATTTTAAAATATGCAAACAAACACCAATTAGAATAATTTTGGCCTTGCCGATTCACGTTTGCTAATCCTTTCTCTCAGACTTTTTAAAAGGAGTTGTGCAAAGATCCAGGAGTGGGCTGCTGGGGGTTCGCAGGGGTCCAGGAGAACATCTAGCTAAGATTCTGGGCAGTTCACAAACCCCTAAATCCCACTCCTGTCTGGCCAACTCACCCCTCCCCTCCCTTCCCAAGAGTTCCCACGCAGCCCATTTTGGATGCAGGTAAGAGCAAGGCATGCACAGAGGCTCAGAGAGAGTGAAAACTGGGCCTACTAGAAGTTCAAGAAGGCTGGAAATGCGCCTGTTTCCAGCCTCCAGAGGGCCTCCGGAGCCTGTGGAGGCCATTTTCACCCTTCTGGAGGCCCAAGAAAAGCCTCTGGAGCCCAAGGAGGGCAAAAAGTTCTGCTGTGGTGCAGGAGGCTGACTAGGTCATGCCCACCATGTCCACGCCCACCCAGGAACTGGGCAGAGAACCCCTTGCTAAAATGTTTGAAGCCCACCCTGATCCTACCCATGATTTGTCAACTGCAGCAGAATGGCTGATTTTCAGTCATCACATTAAGCCACAAAGTTGCTTCCTTTTTTTGTAAACATCATGTATCCATTTATTAATGGAAGTATTTAGCACAAAGGGAAAGGCCATTTATTCATTCAATGCAATTTTGAGGATGCCCAGTTTCTCGACAGGTGTGATTGGCTTACAATTAATAGAAAGAGCATATATCAAAAAGAATACTACTGGCCAGACAACAAAATACATAAGACAAAAAAATCCACAGCCCTTTCCACCCCAAAAAAATACCTTGATAATCACCCTACCTTAATCCTGTTAGATGAATCATTTTTAAACAATGTATAGAAGATCAGGAAGCTAAAAGCAATAAGGATATCTGAGTAGATGTCATTTGGGAGGGCAGGAACTGCCACGAAGAAGACATTCGTTCTAGATCGAATGTAGATCTAGATTGATTTAATTGAAGTGATCAGAATGTGTCCACTGTATATATACCAAGTAAATGGTAGGCAACCAATTACCATTTCCCATATCATAAATAAGGGGCCAATGATCTCCATCCAGAACACCCCTATGTGCCAATTGGTGGTGCAAATCTTTAGTTACCAAAAGCAGCTCCCAACCGATCAATGTCTGTCCCACTACAAGATTCTCCAGGTCTTCTCTAGGACTCCATCCCTCTTTTTTCCTCCTCCATGCACAAGCCATTCAGGAAACCGAGGTACCAACAAATTCAACTCATATCAAAGCAGCCTCCTAACACTGGAGGCAACAACAACAGATAAGATGACTCATGGGGCACTAATCTCACTAGCCTTGTCTGGCCAGCACTCACTCCAGCAGCTACCTGGGCCCTGCCAAATGCATCTGGATGATAGGAAGCATCTCAGGAGAGGACTTTTCACGGCAAAACATATTCCTTTAAGCCTCCACACTATCTTTATGATGCCCTTTTGACCATTTGTCCTGATCTAAAATCACCATAACTTCTGATGATCCCAAATCTCCCACAGTACCTCTCCCAGTCTCCATACATCACCATTCTTCTTGTTGTTGTTCTTATTTATCCCTCTATAACAGCCTTCTTTTCTGACATCTCTGCAAGGCATCTAGTAGTGTCTTAAGTTACAAAAGCTCCTCTTCAGGTATACTTCCAGTTCCTGCGTGCCACGATGAGTCCAGATGATATCTAGTTGTCCCAGCCAGTCCATCCACCTCAGAAAGAAACATAATAACCATCACTGAACATACAGACACACCTCAAACACCACATTGTGGTTAGCAGAACAAAAATACTATAGGCTTACACAGGAATGCTACTGGTTCCAAAACAATCTACGATTTGGAGAGCCATATCAAGCTCTTTTTTTTTTGGGGGGGGGGCTGTTGGTTGTAATCCTGGCCATAATTTATATCAAACAAAACTGCAGCTACTTTTAACCGGAAAGAAGGAAATCAAAACTAACCCATCCTGAAGCATCATTGATTATAATATATCTATAATATAATTATAAAGCTATCTGGCTTTAAAACCTTCACAAAATGTAGAGCACAATTCAAGTCTGTACTTGAATCACATCTAATCAGAACCAACTCTCAGTTAACTCAGTGACATTTGTCCCAGATAAATTGCTACAGAATCCCATACTTTAATGGCCATTAACACTGATTCTCTATTGGCCTTTACCTCCTGTTCAGTGGAGGTGAACATAAACTTGTCAAACCTCTGGATCATCTGAAACCCTGGATGATGATAGAAAATTATTCATGTTTGAAACTAATGTTAATATTTGCCCATCTTACTCATTCAAGCGAACAAGAAATATTTCCGTGTTTCCATTTGTTTTAAACCATTTTGTCACAAGCACATACTTTAATTGAGAAATTTACTCAATATTTGCTGGGTTATTAAATTGCAGATATTCTGAAGTGTGCCAGAAAGAGCTATCTAAAGTTAATATAAGACTGCACTTCTGCTTGACTCCATCTGTTCCATTTCTTTATTACTGCACACAGAAATAAGAGTAGATGGTGAGCAGTAATAGTACTTAATAAAAGTATCCACTGTTATATTAGATTAATGTGTCAGTAGGATATCAATGCATTATATAACAGAATACATATCAGATTAAAAAATGTGGTTGTGGTGGAGAAAAGATGGAACAATCAGGACAAAAATAAATGTCCTGAATCCAATAGTCCAAATGGAAACTTATCAAGGAGAGATCCAACCTAGAACTAAGGAGAAATTTCCTGATAGTGAGGACAATTAACTAATGGACAGTTTGCCTCCAGAAGTTGTGGGTGCTCAATCACTCAAGGTTTTTAAGAAGAGATTGGACAGCCATTTGTCTGAAACTATATAGGGTCTTTTGCTTGGTCTTCTGGTTGGATTAGAAGACCTCCAAGGTCCCTTCCAACTCTGTTATTCTGTTAAAGACTGGACACAGACCTAACAACCAAAACTGTCCAGGAAAGCTTTCTTTCCCAGAAATTCTTAATTTATATCCCTTTTCCTGTCTGCTGTTATCTCTTCAACCTTGAGTTACATTTTTATTCTCATCTACTGTATGTGTGAATTTAAAACCAAGAACAGATAATGACATCACCCTACAAGAGATGGAAGGATTAATAATAGAATAGGAGAGGCCCTCTCTCCTTCAAGATAGCCTTTACATCTTGCATTACCCAATGGATAGATTGTAGTGTCAATTCTCCATGTCTTTAAAGTGAAAACTTACACAATAAAATTGGACAAGTAGATTAGAGGTGGTATTCAGCAGGTTCTGACCAATTCTGGAGAACCAGTAGTGGAAATTTTGAGTAGTTCGGATAAGTGATAAATACCACCTCTGATTGGCCCCGCCTGCATCTATTATCTGCCTCTCGAGTCCCAGTTGATCAGAAGAAATGGGGATTTTGTAGTAACCTTCCCCTGAAGTGGGGAGGGAATGGAGATTTTACAGTATCCTTCCCCTGGACTGGGGCGGGAAGGCCCCCAAGCCAAGCCATGCCCACAGAACTGGTAGTAAAAAAAATTGAATTCCAGCACTGAAGTAGATGCTCTGGTGTTCTACCAGCTGTCATCCTAATAAATGATCTTTTTAATTTCCCTGTGGATATAATGATCTGCAAAACAACAACAACAACAATCTCACAAAGACTTCAGATTGCCAATGATGGCTCAAGGAGTTTACCTCCTATAATCCTGTACAGCACCTCTGCCATCCAGAACAATTCTAGATTTTCTCCATTCTTGTTGCCATAGTTTGCTCTGGTCAATCATAATCACCTTTGGATTTCTGCCAATTAAACATGACAATGTTCTGCCAGATAAAAATATAAAGGACCACATCCTTAGAGAAAGGGTGGGGGGAAGCACTTTGCTATGGTGATAAAATTACTTTTATTTATATTCACATTTCCATTCATTGTTACAGGCAATTAATTTGGAAGCTGATTCTGATTTTTTTAATAAGCTTTCAGGAAAAAACAAAAAAAAGTCAATTTGATTATGAATTATTGTAACAATCTGAAATAAACACAATTATTTCATTTTATAATATACAGTTTATTGTTTTACTCTCCAATGAAAGGAATTTCACACATTCACATCGTTGTTCAAGAGGCAGCAATATGTGAATACATAATATAAGAGATTGATAAATATCTTTATAATCACATTATTGGTTAAACTAATTTTTCTGCTAGTAATTTACTGTTTAGCCATTATATTTTTAGAAAAGGTTGTGAGTGATGATTTTCTAGAGAAACATCTATATACTGATCTGTATAAAGATCTGAATTACCATTACTATTAATCTTGTCATCGTTCCTATCACCCATCTCCTCCCACTTATGACTGTATGACTATAACTTTGTTGCTTCTGTCCTTACAATTTATATTGATTATTTCCTAGTATGATTGTTTCCTAGTATGATTTGATTGCTTATTTGTACCCTATGGCTATCATTAAGTGTTGTATCTTATGATTTGTGATGTATCTATTCTTTTATGTACACTGAGAGCATATGCACCAAAGACAAATCCCTTGTGTGTCCAATCACACTTGGCCAATACAGAATTCTATGGTATACTATGCTATGCTACGCTACGCTACGCTACGCTACTCTACTCTACTCTACTCTACTCTACTCTACTCTACTGCAGTTAACCATAATGTAGCTTATAAGTAGTTATTTGAATTAGCTGGATCAAGATTTCAGCTTGTGATAGACTGGGAAGCTTCTTAACTTAATTCTTGCTTAACCATTGTCTGCCATATTATCCAGATCCATAATTGTGATTACAGTTTAAATCCTAGTAGGATTTAAAGGTTTCTTGCCTGAACTGTACTATAGTTAGAATCCTGTTGGACTGCAATAGCACATAAGTTGCAGTAAATAAATAAATAAAACAGCTCAGGTTTATCAGCTCAGACAAGCAGAATGGAATATTCAGTCCCTTTTTCACATGCCAAAATAGAAAATATATCAAGCCAATGTTTGTTTATTCTCTTTCATGCTTGTTCATGTTGTAGTGAACATTTAAACTACAGAATGAAACTGCTGCACTAAAATTAAACAAATAATCCCAAAACAAGGAGTGTTGCATTACAAAATGATATTTTTTTTTTAATCATGTGGTTTCATCTCAAGTTATTGAAATATTTTCTGGGGATATTGCTATGTATAAAATAGATTTACTAGCATGGTAGATTTTTAATACCTTTATTTAATGTGTAATGTTACACATTATAGCCTCCTTAAACAGAAGGCCTTCATCAATAGTGCAAAATGAAAAGTACCTTACATTATTATTATTTTTTACATTAAAAATACTTCAACTGAGACAAGAAATCACATTGCTACAGGATTAAACATCATTTGTAGAGAGATCCAGAAAAGCCATTAACAAGAAATAAAATTGTAAACCATCTGAAGATGGTGTGTGCACTAATAAAATGTAACCTGATGGACAAAGTAACACACAGCTCATGAAAAAGCATTTATGCAAGTTTCAATAGAGAAATTAGGCTGTGTTAAATTATTCCATATGGACATGAATAACTGTAAGTGAACATTTTATTCAAAAGCAATAAAATTGACCATGAATTGTTCTTTTACTGATGGTCACCCTATAAAATACGATCAGCAAGAGCCTAAAGACCTATAGGAAATTAACAGAATAACAGAGTTGAAGGTCTTCTAGTCCAATACCCTACTCAAGCAAGACGTAACCCAACAAATGCACGCCAGACAACAGCGCGCCGACAAAACTGTGGCAATAAAACCATGACGTCGACAGCACACCGACGAATGAGCACATAAGCGTGCCGACAAAAGAGCGCCGACAGAAGCGCCATTACGGTTAAGGTAAAGGTAAGGGTTAGGGTTACATTTAGGGTTAGGTTTAGGTTTAGGTTTAGGTTTAGGGTTAGGGTTAGGGTTAGGGTTAGGTTCAGGGTTAGGTTTAGGGTTAGGTTTAGAGTTAGGTTTAGGGTTAGGTTAGGGTTACGTTTAGGGTTATCTTTAGGGTTACCTTTAGGGTTAGGTTTAGAGCGCGCTTCTGTTGGTGTACTGTTGTCGGTGTGCTTCTGTGCTCATTCGTCGGCGCAATTTCGAACTCACGCTTTTCTCCCCGCGGTTTTGTCGGCACGCTTTTGTCGAGCGCGCATTTGTCGGTGAACCAAAGCAGGAAACCCTATTCATTGCAGACAAAGGGTGTCCAATCTCTTCTTAAAAACCTCCAGTATTGGGCACTGTTCTTCCACTGATTAATTGTTCTAATGGTCAGGAAATTTCTCCTTCTCTACTTGCTTGTCCTGCCTTCAGGGCCTTTGGAGAATAGGTTGACCTACTCTTCTTTGTGGCAGCCCCTTAGATATTGGGATACTGCTATCACATAACATTAGCACTTAGACTTATATGCTGCTTTGTAGTGCTTTACAGCCCTCTCTAAGCAGTTTACAGAGTCAGCATATTACCCCCAACAATCTGGGTCCTCATTTTACTCACTTCTGAAGGATGGAAGACTGAGTCAACTTTGACCCTGGTGAGATTTGGAGTGCCAAATTTCAGGCAGCCGCAGGCAGCAGAAATAGCCTGCAGTACTGCACTCTACTGCTTCACCACAGCTTTCATCTTATATCATCCCTAGTCCTTCTTTTCATTAAATTAGACATTCCCAATTCATTTAACTATTCTTTATATGTTTTATCCTGCATATTTGTTGCTCTTCTCTTTCTAAAGTCCCAACAGATTTTTATATAGTGGTTACCAAAGCTGGATGCAATATTCCAAGTGTGGTCTTACCACACTTTACAAACTGTTGCAAAATTGCCCCATCAAGCCCATTATTATGCAACGTTGTCAAATGTTTTATCCTACTTTTCAGACACGGTTATATATTTTGGATATGAGAAATTTCAAAGTGTCATGGAGGGAAATTTTATGATGTCTTTTCTCAACTGATCTAATCCAAGAACTTGAGTTATTCAACCTTATATGTAAGTGGGCAAAATATATTTTCTATCAACTCTCTTTTTCTATTTGGACTGTTTGATACTTTTCAGTTTTAGAATAGGGTTGCTAAACTTGTTCTGGAAAGGAAGTTTGTTTGTAAATGACCTTACAAAGACCTTGTAACTTTCCATAAATTGAAGAATATGCCATAGCGTCAGAGGTGGTATTTCAGTATTTAGTATTTCAGTATTTTATTGTCACTTATAGGCCGCCCTTTTCCCTGAGGGGACTCAGGGCGGCTTACAACTCATGGGAAGGGGGTGCAAGACAAAACGTAAAATAATATGTGAATACAAATAATAATAGCAATAAAACACAACATTCATTCAACATTCGGGTGGGGTGTATGCAAATCTTATCCCCAGGCCTGACGGGATAAGATAGCCAGATCTTAAGGGCTGTGCGGAAGCTCTGGACTGTGGTGAGGGTGCGAATCTCTACGGGGAGATCGTTAGCAAGTTCTGACCAGTTCTGGAGAACCAGTAGCGGTAATCTTGAGTAGTTTGGAGAACTGGTAAATACCACCTCTGACTGGTCATACCCTCATCTATTCTCTCCTCCCGAGTCCCAACTGATCAGAAAGGAATGGAGATTCTACAGTATCCTTTCTCTGCCATGCCCACCAAGCCACACCCACCAAGCCACACCCCACCCATCAAGCCACACCCACAGAACCAGTAGTAAAACATTTTGAATCCCACCACTGCATAGCATGTTGCAGATATGATTGAAATTCTTTCCACGCTTCTTCAGTTAGTAGATTCGAAACATTTTAGAAAACAAAGTCAGTCCTCTGGAAAGCTTCTAAATAAGCATGACCTTCTGAGTATTTGTTTCTAACAGGAATCCCTGGTTTACATGATTAATGATGAAGTTTGAGATTAACTCTTGGACAGCATGGGAGCTAAAAGGAACAATTTGTCAGTTAGTTCATATTTTGCTTTTGAAGCCAGTTAACTAATCAGCCAAACAGAAAGTGAACTAAGATAAATGAAGGCCATTTGATTATGTAGAAAACTGAACATGAAGATAAATTCTGCACATTTTGCTTCATTTCATCTAAAGTTATCATCACCATAATTGCTTATGAGCACTCAAGGTGCTCTTCATAACAGCCAGAACATTAGAGGCTTAATTAATTAATTATTTAAGCTGTCTTGCTGGGCCAGATTTTTGTTGTTATTGCTGTTGTTCTTTTTTCTGTCCCAGCCCCCCAACCTCTCTCTCACCTCCCAATATTCCTGCAATGTGAAAAAACTGAGAAAAACAGGGAAGTGTAAAGCTGGAACATAAATAAATATTGATGTAGCTTATTCCAAATTATGACTTTATGGACTGGGAGCATTCTGGGGTTTTGCTTTGCTTATGAGGGGAACAATGACAAGAAACGATAAATTGTCGGGACCTTTAAGAAGTAGAGAATTTGGTTTGGAAAGAATTAGATGAAATTTCTAAGTGTAGGGAAAGGGACTGCTTCAGCACAATGTATTTCTACATTGAAATAAAACAAGGACCAGAAATATGAAATCCTAAGTCAATCAAAGTTATTTATAATCATCTTCCTATAGGCTTTCTGTTTTATTTTTAAAGCTCTTCCAAAAGCAAATTGTTTTCTTTTTTTAATCATCTGATTGCATGAGAATTGGTAGGAAAAAATAATACAGGGTATTTTTTTCATAGCACTAGTAAGGCATAGAGTACTATAAACATCTTTGTTTTAATGAAATTACTGCTGTCCTTCAGAATTTTTCCTTTGAACATGAGTTGGCTTCTATATTTCTAAAATGTATAAATGACATTTGGGAAACAAGAATCAAAAGAATAAACTCCATATTGTAATGAAAAAAAGCATTTCAGCTTAGAGACTAGTAAGTATTATTCAGTTCAGTCATATAGAAATGTAAAGTAATAAGATTAAGAAAGACAAATTATCAGCAAAAATGTATAATCACAAAGACACACACGCACATATATACACACACACAAAAATAGGAGACATTTTACAAGAGTGAATAAAAATTAAAAAGAAATAATGCAATATTAAGAGCTCATGTGCTGAATTACAAGCTACATTCTTTGCAGGTTAATCGTACAGTTTAGCAATGAGACTATAAAGATAACAGAGGAAACATCCCAAACTTTCTGCCACCATAAAGTTAAAGTGAGACATTAATGTTAGCATCTTCTAGATAATAGTAGATAATAGAGCTCTTCCTTGGGTGAGATAGGTAATCTAGAAACATGAGATTTATTTATTTATTTGTAAAATTTATTGGCTTATAAATAAACAAATAATTTCATACATTCCATTCATTTCCATTCCTTCATTCCTTCCTTCCTTCCTTCCTTCCTTCCTTCATTCATTCATTCATTCATTCATTCATTCTCTCTCAAGCACTAAGTCATCCAATACCAGAAGATCATTGTAGCTGTTGTGCTTAATAGTCATTGATTCTGTTATACTAGTAAATAAACTGTATTGCCATGGAACTAGAGTATTATGTTTATTATATATAAATGTAGAGATAAAGGTAACACTAAAATCAATGTCCTAGATAATGTGTGCTCTCTTTTGCTCTTTTTAGTCAAGAAGCTTATCAAAGAGGCTTCTGTTTAGAGTCTTCATTGATCAAGTATTGTACTTTGATAGTCTAGGTGATGCATTTCAACTTTATAGTTCTATATATTCCTGTATGAAAAGTGTGTGACTATCCCCTTCTGTCTGTCTTTCTGTCTTTCTTTCTGTCTGTCTGTCTGTCTGTCTTTCTTTCTTTCTTTCTTTCTTTCTTTCTTTCTTTCTTTCTTTCTTTCTTTCTTTCTGTCTCTCTCTCTCTGTCTGCCTCTGTCTCTCTTTCTCTTTCTCTCTCTCTCTCTCTCTCTCTCTCACACACACACACACACACACACACACACACGCACACACACATGGACACACCTCCCTCAAAGAGGAGTTTCTATCTCCATCATCATAAAATGCTATAGTTGACACTGACATAGCTCCCAAATTATCAAAGATGTAGTTAGATCTTTCATTTAATTTATGTTCATAGACCTTTATATGTTACATAGGTACATATGCTGGGGGAACTATACCAAGAATTAGACAGTAGAAAAGCTTCTTAATTGTATTTGTTAACAACAGTGATAACATGATTTAAAACATGATGTTGACAAAAGAAAATAGGAGGGGGGAGAACATTCGGCATGTTGAGTTGTCAATTGAAGGTTTATTGGATTTTGCTGAGCGAATTCAAATCAAAATGTTGAAATTAAAAGTGATAAAGTGATAAAGAAGCAACCATGAGATCAAAATGCACATCCTTGGGGGCCATAAAATATATTATCTTGACATGACTTGATCAATCATTGCAAGACAATTACTTCAACAGGTTAAGCGAGTGCTTTTCATTTTGAGGCAGAGAAAGTTGAATCACATTTTCTCCTTTCTGCTGATATGAAAATGGGGAGAATCAGACTCAATGACAATGAAATGGAATCTTTGCATTGTGATTTCTATCAGACAAAAAAAAAAAACATCTTCTCTAGATTTTGTATAAAAATCATACATCAGGAAGAAGTAGACGAATTAATTATTCTAGTCCAAATATATAGAGCTGTGAATCATCAAGGGTATTGTCAATTGATTAGGTGTATTTTATTCATTTGCTTTTATGAATTCATTTTCACTCTCTCAGTTCTTTCAGCCACAATTTCCTATGTGGACTTTACCTGAGACAAAACCTGAAAAGCTTGCAGAAGCTGCAACTGGTGCAGAGTGCAGCAGCATGAGCAATCCTGAATGCCACTTGGGTTGTGCATGTAACACCTCTTCTGTGTGAACATCATTAAGTACCACTTTGCGTCAGAGTCCAATTCAAAATATTGGTTCTCACTTTTAAGCCCCTTCATGGAATGGGCCCAGGTTATCCGAGGAACTGTCTCATTCCCATCACATTGGCCATCCCACCTGATCAGGCAGGGAGAACATGTTGTGGATCATATTGGTAAAAGAATTTCAGCTGCTGGGATCCAGGAAGAGAGTCTTCTTTATCATTGCCCCCACCTTCCGGACCATGATTTCCACTCTCCTAGCCTTCTGAAAGTATGTTGAGACCTATAATCTAGATGGGTGGGATGCAGACTGCTGATGTCTTACAGAGACCTGTGTGTCACTCTTCTAGAATATACAAGAAGCTCTATAAACTAATTCTACCTTCACCCGTATTCCTTTGCCTTTAAATTACATCGCTCTGGAAGGTCAGAAATAGATTTGGTGTTGTTGTTCATGGTCTATAGCTATGAAAGAAATTAGGAGAATGAAACACTTGGGATGAAATTTTAAGTGAGGCAGGGCAAGAAATTTTCAGAACTATGGATAGCCCATCATGGAATGGGACGAAGATATGGACTACATGCCAAAAGAGATAATGAAAATAAAAGATAGCGACTGTTGTACCACAAATCTGGAATCAAGTGTGATTTTTAGCTAAGTTCTGTACAGAGCATATATAAGAAATTTCCAGAGGGTGATTGTAAATGTACAATGATCCATTTTACATGTTGGCTATTCCACACCTTTACAATTTTAATCACATATATACACTAGTGCTGGGATTCAAAAATTGTTGCTACTGGTTCTGTGGGCATGTCTTGGTGGACATGGTGTGGCTTGTGGGTGTTGCTTGGTGGGAGTGGCTTGGTGGACGTGGCAGGGGAAGGTTACTGCAAAATCCCCATTTCCTCCCGATCAGCTGAGACTCGGGAGGCAGAGAATAGATGGCAGGGACGTGCAGTCACTAGAGGCAGGGGAGGCGTGGCCTCACCAGTCATGAGGAAAAGGAAAGAATTTTAAAGAATTTTTTAAAAAATAATTAAAGCCAAGGTAGTTGCTACCAGATTCACAGTGACTTGGAACAGTGCTTAGTGTTAACTGTAGGAGGAGGCCAGAGAAATAGGGGCCTCCTGTGCATAAGCAATTTTTCGCCTTTTAAGAGTTAAGCAAGGGTTAACAAGCAAAAAAATTTGTATGCAAAGGAGGCACGGGTTCTCTCGCCTCCTGTAGAGGGCATTTTTAGAGGCTTTTTAGAGTTCTCTGGGAGCAACTAGCTCAGTCTGACTCAGAGCTCTAGCAGAACCACATTGCCTTTTCAAACACACACACACACAGAGACACACACACAGCTGGATAAAAGTACATAATCCCAGCTTCACTGATTACAACGTGATTCACCTGCAATCAAAGGTTCCGATCGGAAGGCAGCAGGGGAAGGGAGGGTATGGCAGAGGAACTGCTTTCAAGCCTTTGGAAAATATATCCAATCCAACTTCTGTGTTTGTGTTTGTTTGAGAGTGAGTGTGCGAGAGAGGGATCCAATTTCTCTGTGTGCATGTGTCTGTTTGAGAGAGAGGGGTGGGAGGGAGAGAGGGAGGAAGGAGGGGGAGGGAGAAGAAAAAAAATGGGAAAACTTATTTTGCAAGGGGGAAAAATGCTGTCGCTTTAAATTGGAACTGAGCATTCCTGGCTGTGGAATTCTGGGAGTGGAAGTCCACAAGTCTAAAAAGTGCCTCACCAGCCATAAAGCTGACCGCACATCACTGATAGATGGGTACGGGGTCATTCAGAGGTGGTATTTACCAGTTCTCCAAACTACTCAAAATTTCTGCTACCAGTTCTCCCAAACTGGTCAGAATCTGCTGAATACCACCTCTGATATACACATACATGACACACATACACAACAAACAAAGGTCCATGCAAATGTGTGTGTATATATGTATACACACATATATATTGCATATGCATACATGTACACATAGATACACACATCTTTCTTTCTGTAACTAACAAATTGCAATGGTTACAAAAGGAAGAGGGCTCTTTGATTGGTGTTCCTCCACCCCTTTAAGGTATAATTAAGCATCAAATATTACATTTTGGTAACATTTCAAGTAAGCTTCCTTAGCCAGAGAAATAGACGAAGGCAATGGGAATTCAAAAATCAAAGCAGACAATCCATCATCAGCCTTTCTGTAGTAATATAAAAAGAAAGGATTGAAGGATGAAGCGTGTATTTTCCCTTTTAGGCTTTTTCTGCAGTTCTCTTAAGAGATGCTGAAAATAATATTTAGGGCAAATGCATTTCAGATTGACACAGTGTCAGAGAGTCTAAAGGGGCTAATTCACACATTATTACTTTCAGTCTGATAACTAAAACATGGTTTACTAGGCCAAAGGCAGTACATACATTGCTTCTATCCAATCTCCCCTTTTCCCTGTCTTCTCTTGAGCCCCTGGAAGAAAACTAAATCATTATCCTTTTCCTTTGTTACTCAATACTTTTGTTTAAGTTTTGACTATATTTGTGGCTTGTGCATAGAAGCAAACTGCAATTTAACAGTAACAAAGTTGGAAGGTACCTTGGAGGTCATCTAGTCCTGTTCACGCATATACCTATACTAGGGATTTGAACCACCAAACTGCCGACCTTTCTGATTGACAAACTCAGCATCTTAGCCACTGAGCCATCTAGCCAGGTGTTTCAAATTTAGAAACTTGAGCTTCAAAATTCAGTTCTTCATGTATGATATAATATGAAACTCTACAAATCTAGAAGGATTCCATTCAGGCAGATAGGTTAAGGAGGGGAATTCAATCCAAATATTACTTCTCATTTCAACAAATTGTGGTTCATGAAATTGAAATTGTTTTGTGGGAACCATATTAGAGACAGGAAGTTCAACTGCAAATTCACTGGGTTGAAACTAACAATAAGTTTGGGGAATATAGAAGCTGTTTTTTTTACAAAGCATTATTTATTTCTTAATTTTTATAAAAAGTGGAATTTTCCAGTGTTATTAGGCCTCAGGTGTTTTGGACCGTTTCTGCTCTAGTGAAAGAGGTGACAGATTACATTCACCCTTATATGTTATGGTATTTCTTTGCTTAGATAAAATAAAGAGGGAAGAGGAAGCATAATAAATATGAATTTGGGCACATAGGAGAGTCTCTTATTATAGCCTGAATATGTCACCTTCTCATCCCCTTTCTCCAAGTCTGTTATATGTTGAAGGCCAATAAAATAATAATTGTCATCGTCATCATCATCCTAGCATTTTTCTCACTGGTAGAAGAACTGCTTTGCATGTCAACAATTGTCACCTTGTTCTTTTAGTGTGCTTACTAATGAAATTGTCATGCTCAAAGCCAAACTGGAAGCATCCATTTCTTTTCTCGGGGCTTCTGGCTGACACAGCAAAGGAGGGTAGTGGTAGAAGGGTTTGTAGACAAAACAAAATAACTCCTTGGTGAGTCAGAGTGTCAGGCCTGCAGTCATCTTTTCTTTTGGGTCTTTGGCCTGCCACACTTTCTATTATCCTACTATGCATTTTCTATTGTGGGAAAATGGGAGGGGAGATTGTAAGGAATCACATACTATGTAGCCACAACAAAATTCTTTCTAGATGTTTGATGTTGATGTTTATTGGTCTTGTATGCCGCCCACTCCCGAAGGACTCCGGGCGACCAAGGTCATCCTTTGTCTCTGCACAATTGAATTGGATGGGTGGAACATGGCAGTGGGAGATAGGATCATGTGATGGACTTGTGAGTGTTTGAGCAAGATCTTGAACTTTCAACTAGGTGGGGAACTAGGTGGGGACAACTGGGAAGCTTTCAGATTCGGGTTTTCCCACATGTGCCAACATGGCTCTCTTAATAAATTGGAACTTTGAGCAATACTTTGCCTTGGACTCTGAAGGAGAGTTGTAACCAAGCAAGCAGCTAGTGTCCAGACTGGACAATGTGGTTTAATATTTTGAGAACACTAAAAATGTTTCCATTTAAGCCGGTGGAAAGCCTGGGAAGATTTAGAGCAGGCTTTCCACCAGTTTGTGCCAAGATGCTAATTCCAATCAAGACTGTTCTTTGAGGACTTAACCTGCCTTGGGGTTCTGATTTGAAATGGAGGCCTTACTTGGAACGCTGTCAGAAATAATATAAGCACACTAAAAAACATAGGTTACAGGCCACATGCAAAAAAGGTGAGACAGTAATTTCTCACACAAATTGTTCTTTGAATAATAAATGTTTCATATTCTAAGCTCAAATGTTTAATAGCATTAACTAGTCTGGGTATGTGGGGACTAGCGCATGACTAACCCCCAACAGGGTTGTATCATGCACCACGTTACCCATGTTAAAAATATATGCATATGTTTAACTCTGGGATGGCTTATTGTGTAGTTCCAATGCTGCTTCTTGGATAAATTTGGTCCAATGTTTACATAAACAAAATGAATAAATCTGATAACAAAGTCGGGTGAATTTTGCAAAAAGTTTCATGTTTTTAAAGTCATAGCAAACCATAGTGGAAGGTAACATAAAAGATAATTGAGAACTACAATTAGTTGAGAACTGCAGTAATCAGAGGTAAGAGATTTCATGGGTTCTTCCAGCTGAGTTAAAAACAGCTTTTGCAGACTATACAAAGAGGTGTATTTTTACTTAAGTCTTCAGTGTCATCTCAGTTCAGGAACAGCTTCAACTTATAGAACAAGAATGTTGTTGACTGACTCAAAGAAAATAAAACAATTTCTCTCCCCGCTCCCAAAATAACAGAAATTGGGTGGATGACATTTTCTTCAAAATTGACAATAACCTTCATTGGCCTACATTGTCATATGGAAAATGAAAATGGGAGGACCAGGTAGATTCATGAGAAACTTCCCCTTTTAATTGTCTAGTATTTACCACTCCATGCAGTTGTTTTTATGGTACCTTGAAAATATGTACATATATATTAAAAAATTACTCTGAGAAACTAAATTGTGATTGGATCCCAGTCCCTTGATGAAAATGCACAAAACAGTTTGAAGTGCACTTGAAAACATTAAGGGCTAAAGGAAATAACTCAGGGAAAAGAATATGTCGAAGTGTATTTATTCTCAGACTGAACTGAGAATAGTTTTTCAATCACTTCTGTAGGCAGATGTTTGTTTGTAAGGGGATCTCCTTTGGTCTATTTTGTACTATCCTGATAGTAAATTGTCCCTGTGATTTACAATCAAACAAGACAAACAGTACTATCAAGGTTTTGTGGGACTTTTTTTGCCAGCTTGCCCAGCTAAATGAAAGGTAGTGTAAGGTTCCAGCAGTTTCCCCCAGCCACTGAAATGCCAAAGAGAGTGGAGACTCCAGACGAAGCTTGCAAAAAATATCAGCTTTTATTTATGACCATAGCAAAAGCTGGGTGACAAAACTATATCCAAAACATACAAACAAATGCATATAAGGAATAGCCACCCCTTGCAAGAGCGGCTCAGAGTATTATATACATTTTAGGCAGATAGAAACAAACTTAATCCAATCAGAAACAATGATTCATTACCAATGTGATCTTTAAAGTGTTCTTTTGTTCAAGCTCCTGTCTCTGTCTACCTTTTCTTTGGAGTTTTCCTATAGCCTTGTTTAGGGGGTGGCAGCCCCCCCCCCTTTGCCAACCCCCCCCCCCCAGCAGAATGCTTTAAGGATTTATGAGCCAGGAAAACTCCCTAGTTTGGTTCCTTTATCTATGAGGCCTGATATTCCCGTGTACAATTTCTTCTATGTTTTCAAGAATGTGCCTAGCTTCGAAGCAAAGAATAGAAGCGAGACGTAGCAGTGAGATAACATTAGCAGTAATGCCATCCAGTATTAAGGTTATAATTTGCTAGGCTAGAAAACAACTAATTTCTGACAGTATACTATAATATAAGCAGAAGCCAATATTGATTCATATACTTCTTCACTAGGTTCAAACCATTTCAATAAACAAATGAACCAAAAGCGTCTTCTTTGCAAAGATATGATAACCTGTGCCTTACAAACCCCTCTGCTGAGTTCTTTATAACTTATGCTGTGTTTCCTGGCCTGTGAGGCAAAATCTGAGTGTCTGCTCTATATGGAAATAAATGTGTCTGGTTGACATTGATTTTGAGCAGGACGCGCAGAGGAGAAGGAAGATGATTTGCCCTCTAGCCTTCCCATGATTTCATAATGAAGATAAATGAGCCCCCAGGTTTCTCTTGTTTATTGATTCTCGGCTCTTTCATTGGCTCTTCAAACTTCTGCTTTACTTGAAATGCCGGTTTGAAGATGGGTGCGCATTAATATTCCTTCATCTATTTGCATATGGCAGGTGTGACAGATATATAGTGAGGCTTGGTCCTCTAGTTACAAATTCATTTTTAATGTTTTCATCCTTTGTTTTCGTAAGACCCTACACAGGAAGGATGCATGCCTTTCATACAGGTTGATCTGCAAACTCATCAGAGATTCAATCACTGGGTAGGAAGAAGAAAGCTCCCAAAATAACAAACCAATCATTCTATTGACTCACTTAGGGAACAGTGGTTATAAAGGGAAGTTGTTAAAGGTGGGGTATAATCACATTACAACTTGTTAGAAAACAGCTGTAAATCATTCTGCCCTTTCAGATACAGATGTCTAAAAATATTATTCCCAGTCTTAAAGGTTGCATTGATTCCTGTGAATTTAGGGCTTCAAGGAATTTAAAAAAAAACCCAAAAATTTATGGATGTAATGGTTTGGGAGGGGGGAAAAAAGCATCATCCCCATTGCAAATTTTCTTTGATATGGTGTTGTTCCAGTCTATTCTAGTGAGTGGCTGATTCTAATCTAGTCTAGTATGTCTGATTTCAGTGCCCTGAGCTCATCTATGACATGTTTCATAATATTATGCACAGTGTGCACATCACTTCCTTGCAAAAAGTAAGAATTGTATTTATGCAATACAAAGTCACAAAGTCACTTAGTCACAAAGTTGACATTTGCATCGTCTGCACTGAAAACGAACACTGAATTCAAGGATGGCCTAAAATTCTCCACTAGTTTTGTATCTGATCTTCTGTTTTATCAGGGCTCCCCCCCCCCACGCCCACAAACCCACCAAACTAATGTCACTGTTCTGTTCATGACTTGCTATGCAGGGAAATTGCCAACTGCAAGATGGTTCTGTGGTTTCTTTAGATTCTGATTTGTTAGATTCTGCCTGGATTGTGTGACATTTTAAATTATCTATCTATATATCATGTCTGTCTGTCTGTCTGTCTGTCTATCTATCTATCTATCTATCTATCTATCTATCTATCTATCTATCTATCTATCTATCTATCTATCTATATCTCTATGTCTGTCTGTCTGTCTGTCTGTCTGTCTGTCTGTCTGTCTATCTATCTATCTATCTATCTATCTATCTATCTATCTATCTATCTATCTGCTTTATCTTACTTCCTTTTCTTTTACTTTCTTTGCACTTTATGTATTTTTTCTCTTTCTGAGTTTATTTTGTATTCATGTTTACTTCTATAATTAAAATCTTTAATAAAACTATTTTTTTTAAAAAAAAAATATGTTGAGTGATCTTGGGCTGTTCCAAAATGTCTTAGTTTTGAACAGGTTGTCAAAAGATCATTTTAAATTTCACAGCTCAATCATAAGGTCACTTTTAAGTTTCACATCCCAATTGTATATTGTTCCTCTAATATGTATGTACAGTATATGCCCCTAGATTTTGGGATGAGAATTAAATTTAAAAACTTATAATGAATCCAAAAGATAAGTATATTTTGCTCTGAGACGTGAGAATATGGCTCACTTCAAAATGTGAGTGGCTGAACCTTTAAAGTAACTCTAGGGAGAATTCACTCTTCCCTAACAACATTACAATTATTTGTATAAGCCTGTCAGTTAAATGCTTATAATTTCTCGGACTATCAGGGTTGTTTTTTTGTGTTTAGAAAAGAAGAATTTTAATGGAGCAGGCTTTGTTTTTCCACTCCTTTTATTTGACTTTGTGATAATCACTCAGCAGGCATATTTTAAACTTTACTAAGTCCTACACCATCACATTTTTTTTCCCATTTAGCATCATGGTAAAAAACATTATTGCCCTTTAAGAACCCACACTGCTAGTTTAGAAAGGATGGCAAGAGCCATTTCAAGACTGAGACAGTTTCTAAACAGATGTCATTCTAATGAGACATTAACAGATGATGCACCTCTGCATTTTTATACCTCTTCACTGCTCTGTAGTATACAGTGATTCTTCCGCTCTGAATGTGGGCATGTTAATATGTTTCCTTCATATGTTTCAAGATATGAAGAACATCAAAACATCAAGTGTACAATTTATCCCATATATTTTGCTTCCTCCCATAGTGGCCAACAGATGTCTCTGGAAAATTCTTAAATCATGAATAGACAAGGTGTTGTTGTTGTTTTCCCCATGCTGACACATGTTAGTCTTGAAATGGTGACTTCCAAATAAAAGACGTGGGTAGGAGCATGACAGAAGATAAATTTGGTATCATTTATTTTAAACCTAAATAGAATGAAATAGTAATGATGCATTTGTAGACACACATTTAAATGTATCTGTCATCTATCTTCTATCTACTTATTATCTACCTTTTTTCTATTTTTATCATCTATCTATCATCTATCTATTCTCTCTATCTGCCTCTCTCTCCCTTAATCACATAGTAAATTCTTGATGGGTAAGAACAGGATATATGAAAATAACAAAACATAACAAGTGAAATAGACATACTCAAAAAATAATGCTCCAATTCAAGCAACAAGTCCATTCCTGAAAATTAACTAGAAGTTCAATCTTATATCATCTTCCAGAATTTTATCAAGATTGGCTCTGTCCTCTGGAAAATAGTTAGCGCCAACACCAAACAAAAACTACTTGTAGATTCCTGTCCCACACCTCATGAAAACAAAGGACAACTATTTTCCCCTCCTCTATTCAACATATTGGATGTATTTATTCCACTTGAAGAAGTGGAAGCAACCCAGAATGGAATTCAATAGTCACGGTACTATTATAAAAACTAACTCTTGCAAAGGAAGAGGAGGAGGCAGAGGCAGGGGAGACTAGGACTAGGACTTGGGGATCTTTAGTTCTAAGAAGAGAAACTGAGAAATTTCCTCTTCAAATAACTGAAAGAATGTCACCCAGAAGAAAGCCTGTTCTGTTTTCTATTGTTCCAGAGGGCAAGACATGTAATAATAGATTTCATTTATAGGAAGACAGATTCCAATTAGATGTTAGGGGGAAAAACATCTTAAGAGTAAGAGTTCAAGAGTGAATCCAATTACTCAAAGAGTTATGCTGGATGTATTCAAACAGAGGCTAAAGAGCTATCTGTTGGGGATGTTAATATTTGGATTCCAGTAGTGAAGGCTGGACTTGATTGCTCTTCCTACTCTTTGATGCTCAACTCCTATGACATGAGCAGACAATTCCCCCAACCCTAAAATAATACCAGCCTTTGTAAACTGTTCTAGCTTTTGCATTAGCCACACACCCATTGAAGCTTTTGACCACCTCCCTCGCCCTCCACAAAAATGAAAGAGGCTGGCTCAGTTCCAAGGGATTGTTTATAATTTCTCTGCTGGCTTACACAAATGGATAAAACCTCAACAAGCTTAGTTCATTTTCAATGTATGCTATGTTTTGACATGAGGGTTCTTTCTTCTGATCATTCTGCTAAAACTCCCCCCTAGTTTTCTTTTGTTTCTTTATTGCTCAAGTTCTGATAGTGCCCTGTTTTGTTTTTGTTTTTTTTGCTCAAGAAAACCAGTTCTTTATTGCACGTTGTCAATTATATTGAGTGTTCTTAGGCACATCCTTTTCACTCGGTGTCTTTTCAGGATTATTCTTCCATTGGTGGGATTCATTTTTTTTTACTGCTGGTTCTGTGGGTGTGGTGTGGCTTGGTGGGCATGATGTGGCTTGGTGGGCATGGCATGGTGGGCATGGCAGGGAAAAGGATACTGCAAAACCCCCCACTCCAGGGCAAGGATACTGTCAAATCTTCATTTCCACCCCACCTCACTAACCTGCTTTCCAGATCCATTCCTCTGTGCAGGGCAACAAAAGAAGACCCAGCCGATCAGCTGGGATTCAGGAGGCAGCGAATGGGGGCAGAGGAGGCCAGAGGTGGTATTTGCTGGTTCGCCAAACAACTCAAAATTTCTGCTACTGGTTTTCCAGAATCTGTCAGAACTGGCTGAATACCACCTCTGCTTGTCCTTCTCTTTACATTCACAGTGCTTTAGCCTTTTCCTTTGGCTGATATCATTATCTCTTTTTTTCTTGAAATATAATTGTTGAAAAGACAGTTTCCTCTTCTTTCTGTTCCCTTTTTTCTCTGCCTCTGTTCCCAGGAATATGTCCCATTTCTGACAGATGTCACATCACTATATTAAATTCCACATGCACAAATCTTTATTATTACCTTCTCCCTCCTCTGGGCAACTGCGTTCTCTGTCTTATCGAGGTTGTAGTTTGGATTTCCTCTTTCATTTCTGGCTTACTCTATTGCTTTAGTTATTTCTCCTGCGCTAATCTCTGGATCAGTTCACGTCTAAATCAAACAGAGTCCTGGAGAAAAACGATAACGTTTTTCAGGTTTTGTTTATTTTTGATTGTTTTAAACCTAAGAAAGTTGTTGAGGCAACTTAACCTTCTTTTTTTTTAAAAAAAATTTTTTAAATTTATCTACAAGGTAATGGTGTACTGATCCTTAAATTTCCTACCAATTTGAATTGGGGTTTATGAGAAATACAGAAAAAGGGTGTTTGGGCAAGTTGGGAAGTTTTTACTTAGAAACAGTTTCCTATGTTAATTGACATATTATCTGATTATCTGTTTTATGAATGTGTTTAATTGTATATTGCAATCTGCAACTCTTAGTAAGTGGTATCTGTTATAGCCTAGTAAGTCCTCGGACTTACAAATGACAGCTCGGCAGCAGCCAGGCACGCCTTAACCAATCAGGCGCGTCTGCGAGTTGCCGGGCTGTCATATGCGCGGCTATTGGCTCATCCGTCTGACAGCTCCATATAAAAAGCTGTCAGACGGAGGAGAGGTGCCGGTCTACTTCTGTTCTTCGTTCTTGCCTGTAATAAAGCAGTTCGACTTACGGTTACCTCAGACGCCTCTGACTGATTCTTCCGCCGATCTAACAGTATCTATAGACGCTAGTAGGAATAAAATGATGGGTGGGTGGGTGGATAGATGGATGAATGCAGGGGTGGGCTGCTGGGGGCTAGCATGGGTTCAGGAGAACCTCTAGCTAAGATTCTGTGCAGTTCAGCGAACCCCCAAATCCTACTCCTGGCTGGCCCCACCCAGCTCCACCCAGGAGACCCCACATGGCCCATTTTGGATGCAGGTAAGTGCAGGGTATGCACGGAGGCTCGGGGAGGGTGAAAAACGGCCCTACCGGAAGTTCAAAAAGGCCAGAAATGGGCCATTTCCAGCCTCCAGAGGGTCTCTGGAGCCTGGGGATGCCATTTTTGCCCTCCCAGAGGCTTGAGGAAAGTCTCCGGAGCCCAGGGAGGGGGAAAATGCCCACCTGTCATGATGGAGAAGGCTAATTAGGCCATGCCCACCATGGCCACACCAACCCAGCCACCAAGGAGAGAACCCTTTGCTAAAAATTTTGAAGCCCACCGCTGGATGGGTGGGTGGGTGGATTGATAGATGGATACCAACAATGTAAATTGGCATTGCAAGTTTTACAAATGAAAATGATCTATTCAAACTATTGTAATATGTCATACCCAAAGTCACTTTCTCTTTGTTAACTCAGAAAACCACCTAAAATCATTGGTTTTTCCTCTCTTTACAAGTTAATTTTAAATTATTTCTTTACTCCCATAATGTTGAACTTTACTAGGTTTGTCTTCCAGTGGTTTATGTTAAACCTCTTTTAAATAATAAGTTTATTGGTGAATATTCCTTTCCTTATATACCTTTCTTGCTTCCTTTTCCTTCATACTTTCATTAAATATTTCTATTCTGCATTTTTTCCACTTATGTGGAACTTTCTACAACTCTCTGTGTTGTTCATATTCAAGCATATTTTTCCTTCTTGGTTTTCCCATTTTGAATTATTTTTTAAAAAAATAATACCTCTCTCTCTCTTCTTAAATTTATTATATATGTATCTATTAACATCTCATAGAAATAGAAGAATTTCCTTACTACATCCACCTAAACCAGGTGTTCAAAATGTATAAGCATGACTAGATAGTTTAGATACGCATACAGATTTTGCTCCTCTATCCAGATCTCTCTATTTTAAATTGGGTACCTAAAATGAAATTGAAACGATATTCAATTTAATACAAGGGCAAAATTGTACATGAGCAGGGAATCCTTGCCTTATTCAATATCACCTTATTTTGGTCAATGACCAGATCAACCTTGCCTTATTGCCTGGAACGCATTAAGTACAGAACATGCAGTCAAATAAAATTCCATTCCCACTTCAGCTTGCAGGTAGAATTGAATGTGGCTGGAATAAATTCCCTGTAATTTTTTACACTTAAAAACACTTAGCAATATGTGAACTGAAGGCAGTTTTTTTCTTCTATCTCTTTGTCTCATTTTTAATTTAGTATGCGCTTTTAGTAGAACTGTTTTTAAAACATTTAAAGATCACATTTCTTATATCGGAGGAGCTTTCACAAATAACAATTCTTTGTTTAAACATACATTTTTGTATTTGCACAACAGGCAAAATCCTAAAATGTTTCTATCCTTACAAGAAATTATTTCCATATTGAAGTGGATCATTATAGTGATCCCAAACTACTATTTGTGTAGCACATAATAGATAAAATGTTGACAGGTTGTCATAGATTGGTAAGGAAATAATCCTACAGTTACTGTATATACTCGAGTATAAGCCTAGTTTTTCAGCCCACTTTTTGGGCTGAAAAAAGCCGCCTCGGCTTATACTCGAGTCAGTGAAAAATTTGCCCGAAATGGAGGAGAAAAAGGGGCGGGGCCATGCCGCTGGGTGACACTCGTGAATGGCCCAGTGCCCCTGTGAGTTTCCCCTCCCTCTGTGTCAGTTTGCCGCGCAGCGCGCATCGCACCATCCCCCCTCCTCACGTTCTAATGTAATGCAGGGCTGTCTTACGATTCCCCTTCCTCCCCCTCCTGCCGCTCTGCAACGATGTCCCACCTCCTCCTTGTTATGGCAAGCAGCCACATAGCGATGTCCCACCTCCTCTGGTACAGTGATCCAATGATAGGAATCACTGTGCCGTGTGTCATAGGAGGCGGGACATCGCTCCCGCGGCTGCACGGGACATCATCATCACAGCGGGACATCAGCATCATGAGGTGAGTGAAGTATTTCATTGAATACACCGCTAGTTTACTGTTTTTCTTTGAAATAAAAATTCAAAAACATTATTGGTATCTATTTTTATTTTTGAAATTTACCGGTAGCTGCTGCATTTCCCACCCTAGGCTTATACTCGAGTCAATAACTTTTCCAGGTTTTTTTGTGGTAAAATTAGGTGCCTCGGCTTATATTCGGGTCGGCCTATACTCGAGTATATACGGTTCTAAAATATTCCTCTTTCACTATCAAATGCTTTTAAAAATACAAGGCAATACAGGTAGTCTTCAAATTATGACCACAATTGAGCCCCATAATTTTTGTTGCTAAGTGAGAGATTTGTTAAATGAATTTTGCCCAATTTTATGACCTTTCTTGCCAGAGCTGTTAAGTGAATCACTGCAGGTGTTAAGTTAGTCACACGGTTGTTAAGTGGATCTGGCTTCCCCATTGATTTTACTGGTCTGAAGGTCACAAAAGAGGATCACATGACCCCAGGACACTGCAACTGTCATAAATATGAATCAGTTGCCAAGCATCTGAATTTTGATCATATGACTACAGGAATGCTGCAATGGATGCAAGTGTGGAAAACAGTCATAAGTCACTTTCCAGGTTTTTCAGTGCCATTGTAACTTCAAACAGTCACCATTGAGGGGGGGCTTTCTTCTCCCTGCTCCCATGCCCATCATCCCTGCCCTCTCGCTTCCCCCTCCCATGTGCTCCTCTTTCCCACTCTGTCTATGATCCTGGCACTTTGCCCCAAATCCATCAGGTGCTTCCCCATTGGTCCACTAGAGGGAGAACTGGCTTTTCAGAGGAAGCTGCAAAGGAACTGACATCACAAACAATTGCCACTCTAGGATGCCGTACTTGCTCTCCTTAATGGCCCAGGCATTCCAGAGTTATGCTGGAAAACACACACACACACACACACACACACACACACACACACACACACACACACCAGGGGTATCTTATCCCTCCCAGTATTTGTTATAGATAGATGATAGGTAGGTAGGTAGGTAGGTAGGTAGGTAGGTAGGTAGGTAGGTAGGTAGATAATTTGTTAAAAATATGTATCTTGCTATTTCTTGAAAACACACACATATATAATAGCCATAATCTTAATTTTTCTTCACACTTTTCCTGTGATAATAAAGACTATGTGAAGAACTCAGGGGTACGTAGAAATAAACTGGTTGGTGGTTTGAATTCTAGTTAAACCCTGAACAAGACTCATGAATCTTGCTCGTAGTGAGGTTTATACATCAGTAGGGCTGCATGTCTAATATTTTTAGACAGTGACAGATTTCATCTTCCTCAGTTTCTCACAATGTGGACTCCCCCCCCCCCGGGTGGTGCCACCAGCAGACCCACCTTAATCTTAAAACCAAAGTCAGTCTGTGAACTGAGAACCCAGTGAATTAAAAAAAAAAACTTTGATTGCCATCCTTTAAAATCTAAGATCATTTCCAAACATATTCTATTGAAAGATTTACTTTCACATTTTATAGCAAAACCCCCAAACCACACTGTCTCAGTTTTCTTCAGCGCAAGCAGCTTCAATCCTTTCATGGCAAAGCATAGTACTGCAAACATATGGAACTTTTGAATTCCTGCCAGAAGTCTAAATGACAAAGTTATAAATATACAGACCCAAAAAGATATTTCCCTCATCTGCAACCCTACTCTTTTAATGTATGGTTTTGAATGCTTGAGTCAAAACAGACCTTAAGTCAAAGTAAATAGTTTACTTTATTGTTTATGTCTATGGATTCAGATGCCATGGATTGTCTTAGTTTAATAAAAAGTAACTCATTATATTGATCTAACATAACAGCATTAACACGTAGGGCGGGAAAAAAAAGATTTCTTCTCTATTTTTCTTGAATTTTCATATTTACTTATAGAAGTTAGCATATATTTTCCAAGCGCAGTCATTGTTCTACCTCTTTACCAAGTACCAAGTATTATCTTAGTTTTATGATATGGAATGTTTATTTTGTTTAAGATAATGCACTTCTGCTTTGAAGATACATACAGGAAAACATGTTTTACAAATAAATAAAATAACCTAAGATTGTAATACATAGGAACAATGTAGGAAAGCCTGCAGATCATGGCTTCTAGAATTCTTTCGAACTCCTTTCCTAGCAAGGGGCATAGGGTGTATCTGTATTTTTGTTTAAATGTGTAGCAAGATAACAGGGTGAATTTCTGTTTCTGTGTGAGCTTCTGTTCTGTGCTTGCTCTCTCTCTGTTTGTGTCCATATCTGTATCATCTCCATATATCTGTGTGCTTCTATATTCTACTTGTACTAGGTGTGTCTGGCTGTGAAAGCCCTAGAAAGTCTTGACAGTTTAGATGGCCAATAGTTCCAGGCCTCTTTTCTTTGGGTCATGTGACCAGAAGGAGAGGCTTAAAACTTGTCAACTTGCTGAGTGAGTGTCCAACCTCCTCTTCCATAGGGATGCTTTGATTTAATTTGCCAGGATTTTTTTTCCTCATTTGCCCCTCTTTTGATCCTATGCGCTCTTGAATGTAGGTTTCCTTTTGACAGGTGTCTTCATTCCAGTGATGGGTTTCAAAAATTTCAGTAATGGGTTCTCTGCCTGGTTGGTGGGTGGGTGTAGCCATGGTGGGTGTGGCCTAGTTGGCCTCCTGCACCACAGCAGAGGAGCGGAATTTTCACCTTCCCCAGGCTCTGGAGGTCTTCCAGAAGCCAGAAATGGGTCTGCTTCTGGTCTTTCAGGAGGCTCATTTCCCCCTTCCCCAAGCCTCTGTGCTGGCCCTGCATTTATCTCACATCCAAAACATGTGGAGACTCCTGGGAGGGGAGGGGCAGGGTGGGAGGAGCTAGACAGAGGTGGGATTTGGAGGTTCTTTGGATCAGCCATAACGTTAGCTATGTGTTCTCCCGAACTGAAATCATAGTAGCCCACCCCTCCTTCATTCCCACCAGTATGCTCCCCATTCGGTTCAGTGTTTGATGTATGGATGGCTGGAAAGACATTGTATAAGTTCCACTGTTATGTTTAGAAGGAATATAAAAGTGGTTTGTAGATAATATGTCTATGGAGATTCTCAAACATCCAAGTCTTGTTTGTCCCAAAGGTGCTTTTTCTAAAAGGCAACTATTGAAACATTTCAAATTAAAAACCAAGAAAGTTCAGTTGCCTTTTTTGGAGGCAGGGAAGCACTTTTGGGACATTGTGGGTAATAATTCTCCTTGTCCATCTCCTCTCTCTTTGCAAAGATGTTCTTATTATGAAATTAAAAACTTCAGTAAGGCAGGTACCCAGTTCTATAAACAGAAACTAATTTCTGAATAAAGGACCATGTCAACATTGGAAGTGTTTTCCTTCAGACCAATGGGCTGAACACCATCCTGCAACAACACCCGTATGACTAAAAATAAATAGCCTTAAATGGGAAACGCTAATAGTTGTGTATTGTTGAGCCTATTGGCATGGAAATGAGACCATCACTCTTTTCCTTCTGTTTCTTGGAAGATATATGCGACTCTTTCTTAATGATTCTTTTGTTTTAAGTAGAGCACAGTATCAGCTCGGTGGAAATCTGTCCACTCTTTGAAAACGGGGGAACGTTTGACTTCCGAAATAAACTTGGTGACTGAGAGCCAGCTTCTTGGGAGTGATAACAGCGATGGCAAAACAGCTGCCAGCCAAATCAACGGGCTGCTCTATTAAAAACCGACATGCCTTCCATTAATGCAGAGCAGCTACGCGGGGTTATTAGACAGCTATGCAAATATGCTAAATTAATCATTTTGGCACAAAGCCTCTCACTTTTGCAATAAAGGCAACAGCAAGCCTTATCTGTGAGAGGGAATGCCACTTGGGAGTCTATCATAGAGCCCTTGTCATCCTCCTGTTTGAATTGGTTTCTCTTTGAGGAAACTGAAAAGCTGGGAATCTAAAATTACCCAACCATGAGGCTCAATTGGTTGGTTCCTGCTTCTCAGAATGTAATTGCAACTTAATTATAGCACAGACTTTGCTTTGGCTGCATTGGTTCCAGCACTACTAAAAAGGATCTAACAGTGGAAGCTGTAAACTTTGTGAGTGCAGCTCGTGGCTATTTGTCTGGATAGATCACACTCTCTCTTTCAGACAATGTTTCATTTTCCCTTAACTTTTCTTTCTTTTCTTTTTTTAAAAAAAACTGTGAGGTGTTATTGCTTCATGTTCTTGAGGAATGCATCTGTCTCTTTCTCCGTATATTTAATTGGCCATTTTATCTACTCTAGACCGCTTTTGCAAACACTTTTCTCTTAACAGAACTGCAACGTAATACACATTATTTGTGAATATATTATTTAATGCAGGCATTTGCTAATATGTGTGGCGGGAGGTTGACTGACTATATATAACACTCCACAGAAGTGCATGTTTTGGGGGAAAGGTACTTACGGTAATTTGAACATAGTGGCTAAGATGCTGAGCTTGTCAATCAGAAAGGTTGGCAGTTCAGCGGTTCGAATCCCTAGCGCAGCCTAACGGAGTGAGCTTCCATTACTTATCCCAGCTTCTGCCAACCTACCAGTTTGAAAGCATGTAAAAATGCAAGTAGAAAAATAGGAGCCACATTTGATGGGAATGTAACAGTGTTCCATGCACCTTTGGTGTTTAGTCATGCTGGCCACATGACCACGGAGACAGCCCTGGCTCTTTGGCTTTGAAACAGAGATGAGCACTGCCCCCTAGAGTCAGGAATGACTAGCACAGATATGCGAGGGGAACCTTTACCTATTCATTTGAATATATAAAGAAACCTGTTTAAGTTCACAATAAAGTACAAATTTTCACTCATAACTAATTATGGAATGCAAAGGAATAATGAGAGCCAGTTTGGCCTAGTGGTTAAAGTACCAGAGTATAAACCAGGAGCCTGTGAGTTCTAGTCTTGTTTTAGGCATAAAATCTGTAACCTTGTTATTCTCTCTCACATTTGGACAGCCATTTGTCTGAAATGGTATATGGTCTCCCACTGTTCTCCAATGTCTCTCCCAACTGTCTTATTTTATATCTATAATTTAAGTATGTACATTGTCTAACTAAAAATACTAATGTAGAGGAGATTTTTTTTTACAGTGACAATCTGTACCAATGAGAACATCTCCCTCTGACAACTTTAAAATTATTAGTCAAGCATCATATTAATAATTACAATATGTAACAATATCAAGATAACTTTAATAGATGGCTAAATAGCTAATATTTCTAATAGTTTAGCTATTTAATCTAATAATATTGATCCAGTAGTATTTAATCTAATAGTGAAGAGGTGAATAAATCTTGGAACAAGATGAAGAGAAACTTGTATAATAAAAAATAAGAGCATGTAGACATTGAAGCAGAAAATTCTACATATTTTGTAGTACGTGGCTTAACCTGAAAGTGTGGTTTTAAGTTAAGAAATAACTTCAAAAATCCCCCCAAAAATGACATATAAAAATAGGCTAGAATTACACCGATCTGTCCATCCATAGATCATATCATTAAAAGCCATTCTGTAATAACGGAGTCTTTATGTGAAGTGGATCTGTCAAAATTGCAACTTTTATCGTTTCAATTTTGAATCCAGACAGATTTTTATCTATGTTTTCCCCGAGGAGCAGATATTACAGCCCAATGAAACTGAGAGTTAATGGAAGACTATCAACATGGAAATCTGTGTTTCTGCCCCATTAAGAACCTTGAGAATTATAACCCAGCATTTCATTTGTTCAGATAAAGAATGGCTGTTTCTGTTGACTGCTAAATCTAACAGATGATTTTTGACTTGGGAGAAGACAACAGCTGTTTGTTAAAACATAATTTTTTAAAAGATGCATCCTGTACACAGGTTGTTATTAAAACTGTGTTCTCTATCTATGTTTAGGATACATCCCTTATGCTGCCTGCATTTAACATGCTTGGAGTACTTGACATAAGTGATAATAGTTCTTATTTAATCTCTAGAGTCCATAGAACTGATGGATGCGTTCCCACACTGATTTACAATTTTCTCATTCTTTAAAAAACAGACAAATCTGTGGAACTGCAATGACATATGAAATGCATCCCAAAGCAAATTAAAGTACTTAGAAAGTAATAAAAAATGTGAGTAATCATCATCTGATTATAATTGAATACGTTAGGCAGCTCAGCATCCTTTGAAGTGTTTTAATATATTAATCAAACTAGTCATCAGAAATTCTGACTTAGGCTTACTACTGTTATGGATCTTTCTGTGAACAAATGAGCTCTTGATATAGTTTTTTTTTTTTTGTTCTGGACATTTGAAGTCATTGTATATGTATCTGATTCTGGGTGTATCAATCAATCAATCAGCCTAAGTAAGCATCACTCTTTGAGCATAGGAAGCAATGCAATGTGCATTGGCCCTTAAAGCAAGCTGTGAAGATGACATATTTTACATCACGAAACATCAAGATAGGCACAATTCACCTTGACTAGATATTTTGCTTCTAGACAAGCAGCTCTTATGAAGAGCAGTAGACACGCAATCTAGTAATAAAGAACCAATGAAGATATGTCCCAATCTATGCTGTGTGGTTTTGCTTTCCAAATCTCCTTTAGGAGGTGGAGTAATTAAAACTTTCCTAAATGTCTATGGAGATATGCAGTGGCTCAGTGGCTAAGATGCCGAGCTTGTCAATCAGAAAGGTCAGCAGTTTGGAAGGTTGAATCCGTAACACTGCATAATGGAGTGAGCTCCCGTTACTTATCCCAGCTTCTGCCAACCTAGCAGTTTGAAAGCATGTAAAAATACAAATAGAAGAATAGGAACCACCTTTGGTGGGAAGGTAACAGTGTTCCGTGCGCCTTCGGCATTTAGTCATGCCGCCACATGACCATGGAAACGTCTTCAGACAGTGCTGTCTCTTCTGCTTTCAAATGGAGATGAACACTGCCCCCTAGAGTTGGGAACAACTAGCATATATGTGCGAGGGGAATCTTTACCTTTACCTTTAAATGTCCATGGAGATTCTCAGTCATCTGGATCATGGTTGTCCCAAAGGTGCTTTTTCAAAAGGAACCAGACTTTGTTTTTGTTTGAAAACATTTTGCTTGTCATCCAAGAAACTTCTTCAGAACAAGTAAGAGCTCTCTTATTTGTTGTTTGGATTTAGGCATGTCTTTGGTACTTTAGTTATTCACTAAACTCCTCAGCATATATTTACACATGTGCACCCACACATGCAATTTGCTGCTGCAATCTTTGCTGCAACTAAACGGCCTTACAGGAATGTCTTGTGAAATGCATTATCTTCAGTGAAATTGCCATAAGAGAAATAGACTGTAGGCTGCATTGCTAGCACCTCATTAAGATTGCAGAACATGGTCCCTTATGCTGCTAGTATATTACTATCAATCATGTTGAAGTTCAACTAATAGAATAGCATGCATTTGGTGATGGACAGCCCTTAAAAAACATCTATCTTGGGGCTGATTTAAAAGAATCAATTTTATTTCTTCTAGTGATTAGTCCAACTGGTTTCTTTTGAATTCATCGAGAAGGGAAATTTCCTTATTCACCATCCCAAAAGTTCCATAGAGAACATAATTCTCTCTGTTTTAATAGATAATCAATTTTCAATAGAAGGAAAATACAAGCACTGAAGAGTTCATTAATTCTTCAGGAAAAACAAGGATCCATACAATTACTTTCACTAATGTATGAAATGAAAAAAAATAATAATAAAAAAATAAATGAATCATGACAGTAGGAAAAAAAATAATGGTCTGTCAAAATCCACTATTATTCTCTAAAGTGTTGTTCTAGATTTTTTTTTTATTGTCAAGGTGCTTGGGAGGAAGAGGAGAAAGAGGAGGAGGGCAAGGAGGAATATCCTGCTATGAGCAGAGAATTATATGTGATCCAACTCTGCAAATGTTTTTACTAAGCAAAACAAGTAATGTAATGATTCCTTAATAAGATTTGCAATGATTTCCTTATAAGGCCAACCTGATTCTTCACAAATAGGTAAAATCCATTCAGCCATGTACCTGTTGCCATAGTACTATAGTTATTTAACAAACATACCATTAGCAAATGGTATGTTTAGCTCTTCAAAATCAGTGTCATGGGTGCATGTGTTATGTCTGTTTGGAAGCATCTCTCCAACCAAATAGGACTTTTCTATTTAAGCCTTTTCATACCTGTTTCTCCAGGGAATTGGGATTGATTTAGTGATGGACAAAGAAAGAAAGACCAAGCCATAAGGGAATAGCCAATACTTCCTTTGCAAAAGAGGAGCATTGAGTGGCACAAAAATTAGAAGGTGGAAGGGAGTTGCTTTCAATTTTATTAAATTGGAGACAAAGTGACATCTTTTGAAGCAAATTTAGCAACTTGTCTTCAGTATTCACAAGAATGGTGACTCACACAGGAAAAAAAGGATGGATAGACTGAGAGCATCCCCATATTTCAAATTCTGAATTAAATGAGGTTCATCCCACTCCCTTCCGTCTCTTCCAAACTGCCAAGGAGGGATTGCAGACTGTCAGTGCTTTGGACTGGATTTTATTGACAGAAGCCAAATAACATGAGAAACAGCAATATCTGAGCACTCTTTCAATCAAAGCACAATGAAAAACTACTACTTTTCTATCTTGGCTGGTTCTCCTCTGAAGTAATAGAGGCACCATGACTTTAGAGGGAAAGCTGTTGTGTAATTGATTAACTCCAATTAAAACACATACCCACATTACATTTTAATTCCAGTGAGTTTGTTCTTCCCACACAATCCATTCAGCTCTGTTTTATCGCCTGTAACATCACCATATAAATGGCTGGAAGAGGAGGAGAAAGTAAAAAGCTTTCAAATAAAAAGTCAAATAAAAACAAAACAATAAAATGATTAATGCACCCACGGCTGCCAGAATCATTCTAAAGTGAAAATACTACACTACTAATTTCCAAATTAAGATTTGGTAAGCAACTAGCAATCAAATTAATGTTGATATACAATAAGAGAAAATTACGGACAAGAGGTCTGTCTGGCCTTTTATTATGTTTTAGTTATTTTGAGTATCATCTAAATAATATCACACTGAATCAAGGAATTAATCTACTAATTAATTTCAAGTAATCAGTCTACTAGAAAAAATGCAATCAGTCTAGTACTAACACATACTCAAATATAATTTTGATTACAAAAATACTGATATCAGTGGCAAAGGTTATTCATATCTAAAATGCACCTTAATATTCTCCTTTAAAACACCTTTTAAATAGAAGGCTCTTGAATTTATAATATTTCTCCGGGTTCCTTTTTAAAACATATTTTATATTTGTATGTAAAAAAATTGTGTCCATTTCCAGTCTTGTGGATCCTTATTAGATGAATCAGTGTTTTTAATTAGCATTTCCTCTGGTGAACTAAACCTACTGAGATTACTACACTTAGTAAAATTTAATTAACTTGACAAAAGAGCTAATTGTTTTCTTGCCACTGGTCCTTTTGAGAAACCAAAAATAATATTCTCTCAATTAGGCTGTTACAACTGTTTTCCCTTCTTTTCGCTGCCCTACATTTTTAAAAGGAAAATGTAACGTTTAATTTCTATTAAAGATGGCTCATTTTTGACATCTTCATGATAGGACTATCTGACTCCAATGCCAAACAGTAGGAACAAAAGCATGTTTTTAAGAGAGCCCTTCTTAAGAAATAATGTTGTGTGTTTCTGACTGGGTGCTATAAATTGAGCATGAGTTTATTGATGTATTTTTTTTTGCAGGTCTATAGATTAAATAATAAGTGCTCTATAATTATTACTAGTGCTATCACCCTGGGAGAAATAAAAAAACTACTTTTAGAACAAGCCTAAAGAACTGTTTAGTCTGGAATTTTAAAAATGGATAACAATAATTACAAAACCCATAATTTGAACCTACTCTGAATTTAAGAAATTCAGAATAGTCTATATCTTGTCTATTTAGTTTTGAATGATTGAAATGTAATATAAAACATCACTGTAAGTGAGCCCAGGGCTTACCAGTCCACAAGTTTAGAAGACCTCCCCCTAAATATTGTTGTTAGTTGCAAAGTTGTGTCCAACACATTGTGACTCCATAGACAACATTCCTCCAGGCCTTCCTGTCCTCTATCATCCTCTGGAGTCCATTTAAACTCATGCCGACTGTTTCGGTGATTCCATCCAGCCGCCTCATTCTCTGTTGTTCCCTTCTCCTTTTGCCCTCAATCTTTCCCAGCATTAGGCTTTTCTCCAGTGAGTCCTTCCTTCTCATTAGGTGGCCAAAGGATTTGAGTTAAATATTTAGGAGCTGCTGGTAATTAGATTATGATCTAACTCTATTTAAAGCAGCTTCCTTTACTGAATCCAATTTCCAGATGGAAAAGAAACTTTTTTATCTGGCTCTGAGGAGCATCTAATACCTCTTGTCCCATCTTCTTACATAGGAAATTTTTAAATGGCCAGGGGGAGAGAGGAGGGGAAGGAGCTCTCTCTTCCAAAACATTTGTTTGTCAAACAACTAACTAGCACCCGCAAGCTTTCTGTACCAGCCCCATAGGATCTAAAAAAAGAGCATAGGTAAAGGCAAAGGTTGCCCTCGCACATATGTGCTAGTGGTTATGGACTGTGGGCGGTGCTTATCTCTGTTTCAAAGCAGAAGAGACAGCAGTGTCCGAAAACATCTCCGTGGTCATGTGGCCGGTAAGACTCAACGTCGAAGGCGCACAGAACACTGTTACTTTCCCACCAAATGTGGCTCCTATTTTTCTACTTGCATTTTTTACATGCTTTCGGACTACTAGATTGACAGAAGCTGGGACAAGTAACGGAAGCTCACGCATTAGGCACTATAGATTTGAACTGCTGAATTGCCAACCTTTTGATAGACAAACTCTCAAGGGTTCATCATTCTTGAGAGCCATGAAAGAATGTAGGAAAGGCCAACAAATGGACAAATCATCTATTATTATAAAGAAGCACCAATGGAAGCAAACTGTTATACGTTTTCACTGTCATTTGCTTTGAGGATGGAATACACCTGTGTGACCACACAGAATATTTCAGTGCCGAACCTGCAGTTCATACAAGACTTCCACACTGTGATGGATAGTTTAATTTATAATGTTCATCGGGCATGTAATGGAGTCAGCTTTGACATGCAGAAAGCCTTCTCTAGAGCAAGGTGGCCATGAGTAATAGAAGAATTCTATCTGAGAGTTATTCAAATGCATTAAAGTAGGTAGGCATTTGACTTGGATTAGAAGCGTGCATTTTCCATACAGGGAATAAATGTACTTTTCAGAAAATTACAGAGATCAATACTTTAAAGGTCAGAGAAAAGGCTGATGTGCTCAAATTTTGGTACATGGTCGGTCTGTCTTCTAAAGAAAAATGATTGGGGTCATTTGTTATATGAATTGAGATGATAATTGTGGTAGCTGAATACCAAATATAATCAAGAACACAGAATATAATATTCTCTATGAGTGTGTGTATATGTATGTAGGTCTCTCACTATTTCTCTCTCTGTCTCTGTCATCTCTGTCTGTCTGCCTGCCTCTCTATCTGTCTGTCTGTCTGTTTCTGTCTCTATGTCATCTCCCCCTCTCTCCTTCTGTCTGTCTGTCTGTCTCTGTCTCTCTCTCTCAGTCTCTCTCTCTCCCTCCCTCCCTCCCTGCCCCTTGCCTTCAGTGGTTATAAGAAAAGTACAATTTGAAGCAACTCCATGAAAGAAACTGAATTTGAACTGTCCTTCTAATCAGCTTTACTTTACAACATAAAAGTTTTGTCCCAAATGTGCTTTATCAAAAGGTGCTGGTTTAAAAAAAAACAAAAAACCTGTCCAGTTGCTTTTTTAAAAAGCACCTTTGAGACAACTATGACTTGGATGACTCAGAATCTCCATAGACAATGAGACAAATTTGTTGCCTATGCAGAGACAGCTGGATTGTCAATGATCCACAGAACACAAAAAGCAAGACAGAATTAATATCAAAAATCTGTTTTTGGCTTATATGATGTTAGGGATGAACTAACAATCACTCTTTTAAGACCGTATTCCGTATTTCTGCCCATCATTAACCTTAAAAAATAATCTGAAAGTTTTATGGCTGCAAACATGGGCATATTCCTAGTTTGTTTAATCGTATTTGCAGAGAAGAAGAATTAAGCAGGCAGGATGCATTAACATTCTTGTTTGATTACAGTAAATCATGGGGGAAATATAGAAGAAATAAAATAATACAGGAGGTGTATTAGACAAATGAAAACTTATAAAGTAGATAATAAGATAAAGAGAAAACCAAGACAAATATATTCCTAATGTAAAAATTAGATGTTGGTATCTTAGAATCGATTTAAAAAAAAGGAAAGTGAAAGGAATTTCCCAGAATGGGAGAAGGGAATCTCAGTTTGTGTTAAAATCTTGATTTCTGTGAATCTTTTTTAGTCATCTCTCTCACCTAAGGTGTAGGAACTGTACTTCCTTCTATTCCTTCCCTCCCTTTCCTTCCTTGATGCCTTATTAGTGGACTTTCTCAATATCTCTGGTGGGCTATAATGTGAGACAGGATGCTCAATGTGTGCCTTACTTACAATTTAATAAAAACATCAGAAATTTGAAGATGAAACTATATTGTATATCTAATAGTCTGTATGTTGTACATCATAGAATTAAAAACAAAAGAAATGTGTTATTTTATTATTACTTATATTATTTAGAGTGAAATATGTCTTGAAATACTTATATTAATATGCATGAATAAAGCAAAAAAATAGGTTTGTTTGGTTTTCTACTGAATGGAGAACATCGATACCAGCGAAATTTAATATATCAGATTTTTCTCACACCTCTTTTCAGTTCAGAGTCATGTTTGATCTTGTAACAGAGCTCTAAATTCTAGCTGTAAAAATGAATCAATAGCAGTGAAGCGCTGACTTCAGCCTCCATCCATTGCCCTCCAGCCCTCCAATTTAGCCTTTTTAACCTTTTTGAGCTGTCAGAAGGATCAGGCAATGTGGCATTTTCTTTAAAAGTAATTAATTTAATCTAGAGAGATTTATACAGTGTTACATTTTCTGACAAGGCATCCTTCTAATTTTGTTTCTCAAATGAAAAGCCTTAGGTCAGCTATGCCCTTGTTTGGCACCCTCAAAACATGTTGCAGTTATTATACCCAACTATTCTATACTTTTTTGGGCAAAGAACATCAAATTCCTTTTATTTGGGATGGTCATACTCTTCTTCCAAGCAATCCACTTCAGAAGGGATGCCAAGGGAGTAGTAGAAGTGGATCGGAAGCACAGGGATACCTAGCTAGCCAAATCCATCAAGTTAACCTTAATGATCAATGGATTGACAGATGCCACAGTGACATTATCACCCAGCTCTCTGAACTTCCCTAGAATCTCCATCTAGAACAGTGGGTGCAAATTATAAACAACTTCTTTCAAACCCACTAAATATTTTATGGTCGGGTTTAATAAACATTCAGGACTAAATCCTGCCCAGAATCTGGGAGGCTTTGCCTTTAGAGTGATCTCCCAAATGAAAATTTACAGGTGTTGATTCTTCGGCATGTTAAGCATCTAATCATGTCACAGGAACATAAAACTGATTTCCAACTCCTTAATCATCAAAGGGATGTGGTGGCTCAGTGGCTAAGATACTGAGCTTGTCGATCAGACAGTCAGCAGTTTGGCGGTTCAAATTCCTAGCACTGCGTAACAGAGTGAGCTGCCATTATGTGTCCCAGCTTCTGCCAATTTAGCAGTTTGAAAGCACATAAAAAATGGAAGGAGAAAAATAGGGACCGCTTTGGTGGGAAGGTCACAGCGCTCCATGCATCTTTGCTGTTGAGTCATGCCAGCCACATGACCAAGGAGATGTCTTTGGACAGTCCTGGCTCTTCGGCTTTGAAACAGATATGAGCACCGCCCCCTAGAGTCGGGAACGGCTAGCACACATGTCTGTGGGAACATTTACCTTTACCTTTAATCATCATGCATGACTTGCTACTTCCTTGCGTTGGCTAAGAAAGGAAGCTTCAATGATGTAGAGAGCTTAATGAGTCATCTTCTGTCATATGAAGAGCCAGGGTGGCCCAAATAAAGAATTGTCCCTTCATCAATAACACATCAAAGATGTAGAGCACAATTCCATCCCACAACGTAGGTTTTTTCCATAAGATCTGGGGCTTCTAAACCAGATCCAGAGCTACCACAAGGGTTCCTTGGCTAACTATTTTGCAGATTATATGCTTCCTCTTATTTCCTGGTGTATCCACTCTGGTTCCATTTCTGCCAGCAAAGTCATTCTAAGTTCACTATTGGTGAATGTGAGATCTTACTGGCCAACATGAACATTTTAAAACATCTGTGAATCTGGGCTGTACAGTAATTAAAGTTAGATAGCATTTGTTGTAAGGGTATAAAAATTGCCTACTTTTCATTATTACCTTGAATCTTAATATGATTGGATGCAACCCTATTCAACTATACATTCTTTTCATATGCTTTTTGCTGATTGATATATAACCATTTCCTGAAATGAAATAAGGCCTTCTGAAGACAATGTTTCATTTCAAAATTATATATAATTTATAAAGAATTTTAGGGAGAAGATTCTAGTCTAAAGATTGTATAATGTTAGCTTTTTAAACAGACATTTTGGAGAGAAAAATTAAGGTTACTTAAGCCAAGCTAAAAAAGAAAATAACTTTTTAGATACACTTTTGTTATTTAGAATGATATGCATTATTTATTGTCCACAATTTATTCTTTTGTAAATGAAAAAACCCTTTCAGTTTTCCAAAGAGCACTAACTGAGGAATGTGAATTCAACTTTGGCATTCCAGATTAGCTAGGAGTGAGGGCAAAGAACAAAAGAGAACATCATTTTCATAGCTGGCAGTACATATTATTCAAATTATTTAGCTAGTAAGCAGAAAGGTGGTTTGTGATGCAGTGGATGGATGTTGGAATTCAACTTTCTGTGCATTGGATTTCTGCACCTCTCAACTTTACTAAGTAATAGAAACATTATAGTATGAGAACCAGTGGCTGAGTGGCTAAGACGCTCAGAAAGGTTGGCAGTTTGGTGGTTCAAATCCCTAGCACTGTGTAATGGAGTGAGCTCCCACTACATGTCCCAGCTTCTACCAACCTAGCAGTTCAAAAGCATGTAAAAAATGCAAGTAGAAAAATAGGGACCACTTTGGTGGGAAGGTAACAGCGCTCTGTGCGCCTTCGGCGTTTAGTCATCTAGACACATGACCATGGAGACGACTTTGGTCAGCACTGGCCAAATGGAGATGAGCACCGCCCCCTAAAGTGCTAAGTGTTCCTGACTCTAGGGGGCAGTGCTCATCTCTGTTCCAAAGGTGAAAAGCCAGCACTGTCCAAACATGCCTCCGTGGTCATGTGGCTGGCATGACTCAATGCCAAAGGCACATGGAACACTGCTACCTTCCCACCAATTTTTGAATTTTTACATGCTTTTGAACTGCTAGGTTGACAGAAGTGGGGACAATTAACAGGAGCTCACTCCGTTATGTGGTGCTAGGGATTCGAACCTCCAAACTGCCGGTCTTTCTGATTGACAAGCTCAGTGTCTTAGCCACTGAGCCATCACATCCCATTTTAACTTACTTTTAAGGGATAGGAGTTATTTGCTTATTTAAATTAGAGCTTGTAAGTTAAGCCCAAGGGAAGGCTTATGCATTAGACTTTCTTTTGGGATGCTGGGGGCTATTTTCAATGTAGTGTGAGGATTACATAAAGATATTTGGAGTTAGGTGCCATTCAAAGGCTTGTCCTGGTGTCACAGAATGACGATATTAAAAAGAAAAGCAGAAACATTTGCTGGAAGTATTTATGCAAGATAAAACACTTAACTATGTTTCAAGATTTTATGTGTGTGGTTTTAGTTCATAAAAATTCATGTCCATTATGCTTCAGGGTTTGTTTGTTTTTGCTTACAAGCAAAAGCTTTTTTTTTAAAGCCCATTGAAAATGATATATTGAAATGTACAGCCCTTATTGCCTACTTCTCTAAGCTTGGCTATTTTCTTCCTGTCTCTGTTGGCTGTTTGCTTCTGCAGCAAAAGAAACTGAAAGGGGATTTACTTCTCAGATCTGCTCCCATTGATTAAGACCCAACACATGTCAGAACAGAAATTCCTAACTCGGTGACACTTGGCAACCAGAAAAATAAACTCCTGAAGCCTTATGTCAGGACTGTGATTTAGGCACCCTGATTGATTTCCCTCTTGGTTAGCTTTTGTTTTATATTTCTAATAGTTTTTAAGCACTTGATTGTAGAAATGGACCTGGAGTTGTCCAGCTCAGACGTAACATGTGGTTGAACAAAATATGTGGTTGTGAATCAGTGGTGGGAATCATTTTTTTTTTACTACTGGTTCTGTGCACATAGGTTTGTGGACGTGGTGTGGCTTTGTAGGCGTGGCTTTATGGGCATGGCAGGGGAAGGTTACTGCCAAATCCCCATTCCCTCCCCACCCACTAGCCTGCTTCCCAGCTCCATTCTCCTGTGCAGGGCAACATAAGAAGATCAGCTGGGAGGCAGCAGGGACAGGGCCTACTTGCTCGTTCTCCAAACTACTCAAAATGTCCACTACCGGTTCTCCAGAACCTGTCAGAACTGGCTGAATACCACCTCCGTTGTGAATGACGTATGAGCCCTACCTAATTTTAAACAAAGTCCATTTTCAGAAGATGCAAAGGGATACCTTTTAATAAGCATGTTTCCTTTTTCTTCCATCACTTTAATTTTGGGTTTTGAAAAGAGAAAAAAAAACCCATATTGTGGATATAATCATATTTGCACCCACTCCATGACAGACTTCTCCTAGGCCAGTGTATTAAGATTAATTAGTTATTGCAGCTCTGCTTCCTTGGACAACTGAAATTCAGTTTCCTGGGTCATTAAAGTTTAATTCTCAATGTATCCATCATCCATTCATAGGTGATGCATGAAAAGTTATCTGGCTATCCAAGAGCTTCCTGCCCTTCCTCCAGATGTATTAAGGGTGCGGCAAAAGCATCTAAGGAGCTGATGTCAGAACAGGTCTTCTGATTAATGGATCCCTGGGATCCTTTTTGACACCTTTGTATGGATTAGGGAGATAGAGACAGCAAAAGATGGCCAAAGTGCATTGCTTCAGAGCAGCAACCAAAGGTTAGAAGCATTGTGGAATTCCAGAGAGAAACATTAGACATAGACCTTCCTTTGGGGGCACGATAATGGCCTGCAAAAGCTAGTAATACAGTGAAAGTTCACTTTGTAGACTCAAGCAAAAACCAGGCCCAAGAAAGATGTTGTTAAAGAATGAGAGGAAGGGTGGATCCAACGGTAAAGAATCCATAGTAAAATGAAGCTCATAGTGAAGGTCAGGAATGTGATAATTCTGTAAAGGATCCAATCTGGGTCAGTCACTGGAATCAGAGATTTAGATTTCTAGCTTTCAGACTCATGCTAAAGTCCATCCTCAGGGAACTTCGCTCACACCAGAATGTAAAGATCCGTGAAAGGTAGACCTGCATCTTACACAGTTGAAAAAGCAAAGTTTGTTTTTTGTTTGTTAAGTTTGTCAGACATGTAAAATATAACAGGTATAAGTATAAACATAAGTATAAACACAGTAAATGGTTATGGATAGATGGAGACAGTAGGACAGGGACGGTAGGCATGCTGGTGCGCTTATGCACGCCCCTTACAGACCTCTTAGGAATGGGGGGAGATTATGGTTTATGGTTTATTATTTATAGGCTGCTCTTTTCCCTGAGGGGACTCAACAGTAGACAGTCTTAGGTTAAAATTATGGGGGTTTGAGGATGTTACAACAGTCAGATAGTGCATTCCAGACATTGACCACTCTGTTGCTGAAGTCATATTTTCTGCAATCGAGTTTGAAGCGGTTTACTTTGAGTTTACCTTGACTCCATGGTAGGTTTTCTTTTAAACTACTTCAATTTGTGAATTGAAAACTGGCCATTCGTGCATTGATTACAATGCAAAATGTTATTTCACTTAGATTTGTCAGCTTGCTTCTTCAAGAATGATGGAATGATGATTAAGCGACACCCTTTCATGTAGAAGATCACAAATTCAGTTCTGGGCATTCCCAAGTGGAGCTCAGAAAAACCCTTGGTTGATCTGTCTGAGCCATAGTGGCGCAGTGATTAGAATCCCGAACTGCAGGCTACTTCTGCGGCTTGCCGGTTGACTCAGCCTTCCATCCTTCCAGGGTGGTAAAATGAGGACCCAACTTGTTGGGGCCAATATACTAATTCTAAAAACTGCTTAGAGAGGGCTGTAAAGCACTGTAAAGCAGAATACAAGTCTAAGTGCTATTGCTATCTAGGTTAATATTGATGACAGTAACAGCATCCAAAAAATCCCATATGATTAGCTATCTAGTCTAGCCTTCTCTTGCTCATAGTTGCCAAACAGATACTTCTTGAAAAGTCATATATAGTAAATCAGTAAATATAGTAAACTATGTACGGGTATTCCTCAACATATGACCAGTTTCTCAACATATGCTAAGTTTCTATTGCTAAGCAAGACAGTTGTTGAGAGATTTGCAGCCCCCTTTTACAAATCTGTTTTGTCACAGTTGTTAAATGAATCACTGCAGTTGTTACATGAATCATGAGATTACTCAGGGCATCTGGCTTCCCCCATTGACTTAGCTTGTTGGAAGCCAGCTGGGAAGGTTACAAAGAGTGATAACATGACCCTGGAACAGTGCAACCACCATAAATACATGCCAATTACCAAGCTCTTGACTTTTGATCCAAAAGATTATGAGGATGCTGCAACAGTTATAAGTGTGAAAAACAGTCATAATCCGTTGTTTTTCCAGTGCCACTATAACAATCACTAAATGAAGGGTTTTAAGTCGAGAACTACCTGCGTTTCAACTCAGACAACTTGACATTTACCTATGGTGAACTTATACATAGACTCAGATAACGTATTTATACCAGATTAAACAGAGAACTCAGTTTGGGTGGCATACAGAGCTATAAACAGTGTTTGGTTAGTTTGGTCCAGAGTATTATATTCTATGAATTATATTTCCTTTCAAACAACATGATGCCTTCCACATGTTGGATTGCAACATTCACAATCCTTTGCTGTTAGCTGGAAAATATGGGGCTGATGGAGATAAGCCTGGTGTATCTAGCTAAGAATTATGATTACCTTCAGGCTGAAATTACAGAGTAATAGAAGCTCATCTTTGTAGTGAGCATGGTCGGAGCAAGTAACCCATAGTAAGAAAAGATTGCACTTCCTTAATGTATAGATTACAACTGCAAAGCAAGTAAACAACCTTTGCTAAAACAACACAATATGATATACACCCATATATACACATATCCTTTGAGAATCAACAATTAAACCGTCAACCAAACTGGGGAAAAAATAAGGTATTGCTTCCCCATCATGAGTCCAAAATATTGTTTTTATTGGAATAATGACAAAATAATTGAAGAAGAATTTGGCTGCAAGGTATAGAAATTAAAGTTATTTAAATGTCAAGAATGGGGGAAAGACAATTATGAAAAATAACTGGATTCCCTTAATTGTTGCAGCTGTAGAATAATTTTAATTGCTTTGTGTTTACAGTTGGTGAACAACTAATTTGGCACAACTAATTTCTGAAGTCTCAAAGACCATGTATGCAACTTCATGTAAGTATAAAAGAGAAACATGAGGGGTTTTTTCCCCTCCCACTGAGTTTTCTGAGGAATTGCAAAATTAGCTTGATGATCTTCTGTTGGTGCTACTTGTATTTTGAGGTAGGTTAATATAAATATTGGTAACATTATCAGTAAGAATCAAGTTATTACTAAGATGTTATTATAGCAAGATGGTAATCTACTCTTATTTTATCCAGGCAAATCTGATAGTATAGATCCGTGTTTCTCAACTTTGGTGGACTTAAAGTCGCCAAGATTGAGAAACACTGGTATAGATCATGATTGAAAAAACAAACTGCAAAAATCAGCATGTTTTGCATGGCATTGTAATTTATTTTTTCCTTTCCTTTCCTTCCCTTCTTTTCCCCCTAATAATGAAAATTTATTTAAGCAACTCTGCAACTAAGTTTTGAAAGAAAATCTTGAAAATGGGAGAGCCAAGTCTCACTAGAGAAAAGAGTTGGGAAATAAAGGGATCGGCTAATTAGCTTTAATTGGGTCAGGCTGGATAGGGCTGATTGCCATAATTAACATTACTTAATGAGCTTCCTAAGGGAATGTCCTTTGAGGCACAGGGTGAAGGTGAGAAAGTGATTTAGACTATCACAAAGGCAATTGTATAGCTCCTAACTAATATGAAAATGTATGCGTATTGAGAGAATATGCAGGAGAAACATTTAAGTGATTATGTTCAGTGGAATAGTTACATTGTTTACTGGATGAACTACTGTAGCTGATTGGCACCTGGGATGCCCTTTTGTAAGGTTTTTTTATTTATTACTTATTTATTACATATATTTATATAGCTGCCGAACTCACACATAGTTGCTCCATCTGGAATACAATATTAAAAACCCACAGTTAATAATCCATAATTTAAACCCACCCCACTCCATGTTGGTGGATCTGCCATGATCTGCAAATCAAAGTGAGGATTCAGCCAGAAGTTTTGTTTGAATGCATATTACTCAATTCAAAAATGGATATGGATTTTTTTTTAAAAAAAGTTATTCTTGTAATGCAATTTTCTATTATTATTATTATTATTATTATTATTATTATTTTTAAAAATTATATCTTCCAAGTAGTATTGGTTGATTGGGATAATGCTATCAAGGTCTGTATGCCATATACTTTTTTTTCCTATACTGCTGTTATTTTAATTATTTCTTAGTATTATGTTACATTGAAAGTTTTATCATTATTTACCAATGATGTTTTAGTACTGTTTATATCTTGTGAGCCTCTAGGAAGTTTGGGCAGATTACTAGAGTAATAGAATGGCTGAGTAAGTACCTTTATTGACACTCTAAAACACACAATATTCCCTTTAAGCATTCATCTTCGGAGACAAGCAGATACTTCAGAATTGCTGTTTTAGTTTAATTTTGCACATTCAATAATTAGACAGGCCTTTTTAATTTAGCACTAAATAATCCCATGATGTTTTAAAGTGCATATTTCCTGTGCACATTGCAGTGTTTGTGGGGGTGGGTTCTCTCAGACCAGGAGAGCATTTGAACTGCAGCAAAACGTTTTGTAACTTATGATATGGCCTTGGTAAATAAGTAATTTAAATCAATGAAGACATCCATTGACTTACAACAGATAACAACCCAGCTCTTTGGCCCAACTGGTATAAAATTGCATTCAGCTAAGATGCTGAGCTTGTCGAAGAGAAAACTTGGGAGTTTGGCGGTTCGAATCACTAGCGCTGTATAATGGTGTGAGCTCCCATTACTTGTCCCAGCTTCTGCCAACGTAGCACTTCAAAAGCATGTAAAAATGCAAGTAGAAAAATAGGAACCACTTTTTGTGGAAGGGTAACAGTATTCGATCAGGAAGCTCGGCAGTTCGACTGTTCGAATCCTAGTGCTGAGTAATGGAGTGAGCTCCCATTACTTGTCCTAGCTTCTGCCAACCTAGCACTTCAAAAGCATGTAAAAATGCAAGTAGAAAAATAGGAACCACCTTTGGTGGAACGGTAACAGTGCTCCATGCACCTTCAGCATTTAGTCATGCTGGCCACATGACCACAGAAACGTCTTCAGACAGCACTGGCTCTTCAGCTTTGAAACAGAGATGAGCACTGCCTCCTAGAGTCAGGAATGACTAGCACATATGTGCAAGGGGAACTTTACCTTTATTTTATTGTGTTAGCAAAAGGCCTTTAAGCATTCCTTTGCAATTCACACCTACCTCAAGCCACCCACAGTGGGGGAGGGGGAATGCACATTGTCAAATAAAAACTGCCAATCTGAGTTAGGAGGAACAGAATCATATGGCAGAGTGCTATTTGCAATCATTGTATTAACAGAAGCAATGACCTTTACATACTCCAAAGGAAGCCATATGGGACAGTTTGTCAAGCAAAATCCTTTAATCATTTCTAACATGGGAGGAATATGTAATTCGAGTCAGCCTTGGAAGAAAACTCGAACAAGGAAGCTAAGCATCAACCCCTCTCCCTCCCACCCTTAAAAGAGCCACCAAGATTTTTGGAGGTATCCAAGCGTTAGCGTTTTCCAGGTTTCTGTTTTGAACAAACTGTTCATCTAAAATGTTGGCCTATTGGTGCTCAAGGATGGGAAACAGATGGTCGGCAGTCAGTTACATCAAGAATCTAAATTAAACCAATTGGATGGTTCTTACTTGAATTAATGAAAGTTGAATAATATACACTGGCAGCCAGTGAATTTCTTATGATTTTGGCAGTATAAAATGGCAGTGTGTTAAGTCTGCATACAGCCAACCACATCTTTGGTACATGTCCATTGACTACAATAGATGAACTCAGAGATGAATTTGGCCTCTTGAAGCTCATAATGTTTTCTTTTCTTTTTTTCCCCACTTGGCCCTCAATTTTTCCAGTGTTTCATTTTAAGAGGACACAGCCTGCTTCAGCTGAGTAAATTGCCCAGATGTTGACACTGGGTTTTAAAAAAGACTTCTGGAGTGGTTTATAATATAAATAGTATGCATTTCATTGTTCATTGTGTGATATGTTTTGGTACACCAAGTACAGAATATCTTATGTATAATCTGTAGTCACTAAAAATATTTACATACAAAAAGAACTAATTATGTTGTGTTGTCTGTATGTATGTGTGCATAGTGATAGATTTGAAGAAGAAGAAAAATTGCTATAAAGAATTCCAAGCTGATTCATCAAATCCAACTTGCACAATGTAGCTAATTCCTATGAATTCAAGGAACAATTTGTGTTTTGGATTGTGTAAAAGTCAGTTGGTTCCCATCAATGAATGAATATGTATTCCTCTGAAAGCAAAAAGAAGTATAACTTCAGAAAGTGAGATGGGCAGAATATAAATTGAATAAATAAGCAACTGCAAACATTTATTTGCAATCCTATTTCCGCAAATATATTATTTTATTTCTCATATGTTTTATGTATCTTATTATTAATATTGTTATGTACTATTCTACTACTAAAATTTAGATGTGATTAGAAATGGAATGGCTACCTAGAAAATAAACAAAAATATCTCTAGCTTCCATTTTAAGGTTTCACTTTCCTCATATTCTGTTAAAAATGGCTGATTTTACCACAATCATCTGTTTTTCAGAATTTTCAGCTTGGCCCTTGTTTGCATTCACAATGCAGAAAATGAAAATAATATGAGCCAAATGTGCAGTACAAGAATTGATATGTACAGTATTCTGTAAAGTTTGTGACACTATGCAACAGGCATTTAACAAATCTCCAGCCTAGACCACATATCAACCATTACAGTTTTCTAATGCCTGTAAATACCTCCGAGGAAATATAGGGTCTTCTGAAATTTAGTATTGGTGTGAACATCCCTAACCTAGATCACTTTGAATCTTAAACAAAAATGATCTACAGCAGCAAAAAGACTAGCTGTAACATACTCTGAAGGTGCACTAAAGCAGTGTTTTCCAACCTTTTTTGTGCAAAGGCACACTTTTTTCATGAAAAAAATCACGAGGCACACCACCATTAGAAAATGTTAAAAAAAATTAACTCTGTGCCTATATTGACTATATATAAAGTAATTTTCCCACGGCACACCTTACACTATGTCACGGCACACTAGTGTGCCACGGCACAGTGGTTGAAAAACACTGCACTAAAGTAATGTATGAGTTCAAATTACAGATACCAAAGAAATGTTCCACTGATGGATTTGAGGCAACTATATAGAAAAAAGTGTCATAGTACATCTCATTTAACTACAAAACGATATGGTTTTTTTTTTTAAAAATACATTTTAACTTTAATTTCTGCAATGAATGACTGGCTGAAAAACTTATGAAATTAACACAGATGGCTAAATTGAGTGCCCCAATCAAACAAAAACATACAGCTAACTTGTTTCCACTTGGAAACCGCTTCTGGACTTTGTGCTTGAGGTGGGGGAAAAAATGAAACTTTGACCTTGGGTTTTGCTGATTAGATTGGTTTATTGTTATAGAAATGGCCAGTATATATTACTATGTAAAAGCAAAAAGATGAGGCTGGTATGTTATTATCTTATTCTACTGTGCTAAAAAGAGTCAGAAGTCATTGCTTTCCCCCCTCCCCCTTTTATCCTACCCCACATGTTTCTTCTTCCCTTTTTCCTCCCCTCCTTTCCCACCATTTTTATTTTTCTTTGCATTTTATATTTTATAAACTAATAAAAAATGGAACTAAAAATACATTGTATTTTTATAAAGTGTATTTTTATAACGGTGGGAAGGTGAGAAGAACAATGTTAGGGAAGATTACACTTTACAGAATTTTTTTTTTTTAAAAAAAAACTATATTTTCATGGAAAATAATTCAAACATTAAGCAAATTTATAAGTGAAAGCAAATGTCATTTTATTCATGAACCTTTCCCCCAAAAATCCTAGCATATAAAAAAAGTTATGGGTTGTAATGATGTACTCTAATAGTGACACTAAAACATCTTAAATTTCTACCAAATTCACCTGCAAATCAAAGATCTAATTTTAGATTTGGGGGAGAGTGTAAATACTAACAGTGTAACTTTTTAATTCAGTGCAGTCTCTTACATGCTTACCAACTAAGTCCCTAATCTCAAGATTTTTACGTCTCTCTTTTTTTGTACCACCCAAATGGTTTCTAAATCACTGCATGATTTTTTCCATCTCATGTTTCTCTTACAAAACCTGGTATTATGGCTTGTAAACGAAGGTAGGTTCCTACCAGTTCGCACCTATTCGGTAGAACCGGTTCGTCAAATCTACTGAACCAGTTAGAAGCGGTTCCACCAGTGGACCCGGAAAGCAGGCCACACCTACAGAAGAGGTTCCAAATTTTTTTGAAACCCACCACTGCTTGTAAACCATAGATTTGCTGCTTAATGTGATATAATGTATACACCTAGCTAGTTAAGGCTAACTCAGCAATCTATAGTTAGGCTAACTGTGACTTCATCTAGTATGTGAACCTAACTATGAAGGTTGTAGGACTTTAACCAATGTATTATTATATTCTGCATCAAAATGTTTGGAAACAGAACCGCAGAATGATATTTAATATAGTTTCTCTCTTCCTCTCGGACATACATAAATTTTTCCTACTTTAGATTTTATTTCTTTCCTTCATAGTGGTATGTATTTAGGTCCCTGATTCCTTTGTTTAGTAATGGGGTCAGGCCTAGGCATTTTGTGTTTCTCCCATGTTCTCTTCATTTGGTTGTAACATTTTGAGAACATGTTTCCCTGAACATTTTGTGGTATCCTTCACATAAGAGCTGGCAGACCTTCATTTGGATGTAGTCAGCATGTATCTTAAGTGGTGAAAAAGAGCTGCCTATAAATAATGCAGCCTATGAATGTTGCTTCCATTGCTGCCTAGTTATGTGATATGATGTGACAAAAGAGCTAAGCGCATGAAAAGGGGCCATGAATAGAGAGTAGGGTGCAGAAACATTGTGCTAATGAATGTCTTTTAGGTTCTTGTCAATGCAACATTCTGGAAGGAATTAAGAACCTTTTATTTTTCTTTCCTGGTACTCTCCCATTGCTGGAAAATAATGTCATTTCTTTTTATTAGAATGAGCAATTAGAAGCCAAATTCTGAAAAATTTCAGTTTAGGATGATGCAAAATGTTTAGCCATGTGTTTCATTTTGACAAAAGTGAAATCCTTCTTGAAATTAGAATGATTCTTATTTGGAATTCACTATTTAAAATGCGAACAGAAGACCACTAGTTAAACATTAAAAAAAAACAAATTAATGGAGAATAGACTAATAACATTTTTAATAATTTTAATTTTAAGCATTATTAATAATATTCAGTGAGGTCCCAGGTTGAAGTAATGTTTTTCAAGACATTTTAATGTGGTATTTCTCCCCTAGAATTCCAAATGTTTCGGTAGTTCTCAACCTACAACTGGTCATTTTTCAAGAATTCAAAGATATGATACTCCCTCTCAAAAGCTACTTCTGATGCAGATTTGACGTTCTGACAGCTTACAGTCTTTGTGTTTACATAAGGAAGAGTAAAACAAAACAATCCCAATTTAATGAATAAGGTTTCTGTAATCAACAACGATAAAATGGTTCATCAGCCTGTTTTCTTATTGGAGGTGAAATCCTCTGTATTATATTTTTTTTTTGCTATTATCTCAATGGTATTCTTAATTGAGATATAGATGAAGAAAAATCTATGGTTTTATTGTTTGCTGAAAGGGCAGAAACCTTCTTGATCCAACAACAATCTAGGGTACTGTAGGATTAAACCAAAAAACCTTCCTAGTGTCTGCAAAGGACCTTCCAATTCAATACAGATGTTAACCAGTATTTCTATAAATGCAAGAACTTACCTAACACATTAAACAAGTCCACAAAAATGTAACCCAGAAATAAATAGGGTTTTAAAGGACATATGTGCTAATTCAAAATATTGCTATAGTACATTTTATTTTTTTTAAATCCCCTTTTTCACGTTTAAGAAGCAGAGCAAGTAGTAAAAAAGAATCTTTTATTTCAAAGTCTGCTTCGTATATTGAAGCACATATTAAAGCAACAGTACAATGTTCATAAAATATAAGTGTGATGTAACATTTCTTACATGTCAGAATACTGATATTTGTATGTATACTAAAAATAAGAACTTTAAAATTGTACAAATAGATACATTTAAAAATGACATAGAAATAGGGCTTCTCCCACTGCAACAAGACAGAGTTTTATATCTGGCACGTATTAGATTAAGATGAAAGTATAAGCAAAAAGATTTACAAGAGTCAGCAGAAACAAGTTGGATGCTTAAGAGACATTATAATTGTACATTGTCCTGTACATATATCATATGTGTTTAAGCTGGCTGGATATTATATGTTTCAAGTTTAAAAATGCACTACGTAGGGAGTGTCCATAGTTTAAGGCGAAATTACAGCTCGGAACTGTTATCTTTTTTTTTTCTAATTTGTGGAAGCTTCTTTGACATAAAAGATTTAACTGTTCAGAGTACATAAAAAGACTGCCCCTCGGTTCTAAGATGGCATTTAGAATTTCCTTTCACTTAAATCTGTTTTAGTCTTTTTTTTTTTTTAATAAGAGATCATTTCCCCCTTCTAGCAAAGTTGAGACCAGGGGTGAAATTCAGCAGCTTCTGATAGGTTATGGAGAACCGGTAGCGGAAAATTTAAGGAGTTTGGAGAACCAGCAAATACTACCTCTGGCTGGCCCCAAAGTGGGGTGGGAATAGAGATTTTGCAATATCCTTCCCTCAGGAGTGGGAAGGGAATGGGGATTTGCAGTATTGTTCCCCTGCCACGCTCACCAAGTCACACCCACAGAACTGGTAGTTAAAAATTTGAATTTCACCACTGGTTGAGACCCAACTCCCATCTTAGCCTCCCCCCCCATGAAAAGGTACTTCACAGTATTTCCTGTCCGTTTTTTCTTCATCAAAGAACCCTCTCCCCATCAAACCTAAACGCTGAATATGAACTTTTCTTCACTTTTTTGTTTAAAAAATACCTGCTTACATTTCCTCTGAATATTTTTTTTTCATTATTCTTTTTTAGCACATTAGACACAGTTCTTTAAGGCCAAATTGAGAACTTTATTGTTAAGAGTCATCTTCAAAAGTGTCTTTGGAGCCGTATAAATCTGCTAGTTTCTTAAAACGAGGTCCCCAGTTTTGTAGATAGTCATAATCTAGATCAGAATCCGTGGTTGCCGATTCTAATGAGCTCAACGAACCAGCTATTGATCCTCTCCCTTCATAGCCATAGATCTGGATGGAATCGTAAGGAGGAGCCGTGGGGTCATTATCTGCTTCTTGTATTCTTGTGTTGATAAAATCATCCACGTCAACGCTGTTGGGAGCAGGCCGAAGCCCAGGTCGGGGCATATACTGGTACTCTGGCTTGATGTCTTTGCGAGGAATAAATCCATTGATACCATCTGGATTTTGCAAAGTTGCGATGTCAAAAGCTTCAGTGTCTTCTTCCCCACCACCTTCATCATCGTAAGTGATGATGTTCTCCCGTACGTCTTCTTCTTCAAAAACAATGAGAGGCTCTTTCTTTTGTCGTTTTAGGGTGACAAAGAGCACAACGATCACTGAGGAAAGAGAAGATGTTTTTAAAAACAAAAAAACCAGCAATGATTCATGCAAAAGTCCTATATCTCAAAATAAAGTGTAAGCTATATTGAATTGAGTAAGAAGGCTCTGTAATGAAATGAAATAGGGGGGAAAACAGGAAGTACCCCTAACACCCTTTGTTGCCTTTTGCATGCACAGCAGTCAAAGACCACCATCAGCACTGGTGAGTTGAACTATTTTTTAGCTCAGCTGAGGCGCAGCAATCTCCTCTGCCATACGAATCAGCTGAGCTAAGAAACAATGGAATATAGGACAGAGAACAACTGGGGCGGGAGGGCGGGGCCAGCCAGAGGTGGTATTTGCTGGTTCTCTGAACTACCATATTTTTCAGAGTATAAGACACACTGGAGTATAAGACACACCAAAATTTTGAAGAGACAAATTTTTAAAAAAAGGTTTTGCACTCTGCAAACCTCCCAAAAAAGGCCCATTTTTTTTCAAAAAAAAAAAAAAAAAGGACATGAATAGCCCTTAGGAGGCTTGTTTTACTCCTGAGGGTGGAGCAAAAATGAGCAAAAAATGGCCCATTTTTCATGAAAACAGGCCCGTTTTTTGTCAAAAAAAGGGCATGTACAGCCTTTAGGAGGTGTATAGAGTGCTCCTGGGGGCTGGCAGGGGGAAAAATTGAGCAAAATCAGCCTGTTTCTTTGCTCATTTCTGCCCTCCCCAGCCCCCAGGAGCTCTCTGAAAGCCTTCTAAAAGCTATGCATGGCCACTTTGGTGAAGAGGGCAAGGTTTAGGGAGGCAAAAATGCTGTATTCAGTCTATAAGATGCACCCAGATTTTCAGCCTTTTTTTTTGAGGGACAAAGGTGTGTCTTATACTTTGAAAAATATGGTACTCAAAATTTCTGCTACGGGTACACCAGAACTGGTCTGAACCGTATATTGTAGTGTGATATCTCAGATATAATGGGCCTTTGTATGAAAGTGGCAGAAAAGAATGGTGGTCACACAGATGAAAAAGAAAAGTTTCCACAAAATTGTTAAAGGATATCCATAGTATCTTCAACAATAGTGAAGAAGGAGGAGGAGGAGGAGGAGGAGGAGGAGGAGGAGGAGGAGGAGGAGGAGGAGGAGGAGGAGGAGGAAGAAGAAGAAGAAGAAGAAGAAGAAGAAGATGAGGAGGAAGAGGAAGAGGAAGAGGAAGAGGAAGAGGAAGAGGAAGAGTAAGAAGAAGAAGAAGAAGAAGAAGAAGAAGAAGAAGAAGAAGAAGAAGAATATCAACTCATGTCTCATTATCCAAGATTTACTTGTTTGGTTGAGACAGGAAAACTTATTTTAGAGGTTTCAAGAAAAAAGAGGTCAATTCTCACTACTCCCTCCCTCGCCACTAAATTAACTGACAGAATATTAGATATCAGCGCTGTAATCTAGAATAAGTTACAACCTGTATTTTAGAACTTCTCTTTTCAAAAGGAAGGTGTGGATTAAGAGAAAACCTGGATGTCACTTGAAATGGTATAGGATGGGAGCCTTCAAACTTGGCAACTTTAAGACTTGTAAACTTCAACTCCCAGCATTCCCCATCCAGCATGGATGATTGAGAAATTCTGGGAGTTGAAGTCCACAAATGTTAAAAGATGCCAAGTTTGGAGACTCTTGGTGTAGGATAATGATCCTGGTCCATGTCTCAGGTAGTTTGGGAGACTCTTAGCTTCTCCCAATGGAAAAAAAAAGAGTCTTAGAGTCTTGCTATTGTTCTTGGATCATAGTCAAAAGAGGGGAGAATAGTCCAGGTAAAGTGTTTGGGAGGGAGAGGGAGAACTTAAAATGCCCTTACCTAACAATATCACAATGCAAGCGAGGATTGCTATTAAAGCTCCAGTGCTTAATCCAGCATTGAGGATGTAGGCTTCTTGATTGCAGGAGATCACACCACCATTACCATCACAACTGCAAACTCGAATAGGAAGCGGTTTGGTACTGCTTTTAGGAGGGTTTCCACCATCGCTTATCACAATATCCAGAGCATACTGATCTTGCATTTGTCGGCTGAAGCTTGTGCGTTTTGCATAAATGCTTGCAGAGTTATCTGTTTTAAATAAAAGAATAGCAACATTTGCCTTTCAGTATTAAAGCCTTTCCCCAAAAAATGGAATTGCCTTCCTTCCTACACTTACTCAACTGGTTTGCTCCTTTCTCCTGAACACAGATATTCTTTTCAGAATGACATTGTCTGAAGGTACGATTAATCCACATATTGTCCTGCTTTGCAAAAATACCATTAATGAACTGCCTCAATGAAAGGAGTGTTTTTGTAATGTGGTAGCCTTATGAGGTGATCCAGTAAAAAAAAACAAAAAAAAAACCATCCAGAATTACGAGTTCAACATTAATTTACATTCTTGTTCCATTTGTGGTTGTAAGTTGAGAATTACTCATAAAGCAAATGTTCTCTGCCTTAGGTATGTGGATTCCTTCCTTCCTTCCTTCCTTCCTTCCATCCATCCATCCATCCATCCATCCTTCAACCCACAGTGATCAGAATTCCATGAAATATATATTCTATGTTTTGCAAACTCAATTCTTATTTTGCCCATCTATTCCTTTTTAAACATGTTCAGCATGTATTATTTTTACTGCACAAACATACAATGGAAAGTCCATTTTATATCAGCATTTTTTTTAAAAAAATGAAAAGAAAATTTCATAAGCATTTCACAAGATTAACACACATTGTAATCTTTTGATACTTTGAAAACCCTGAACATTTTTACACATGTTCAGCATGTATTATTTTTACTACACAAATATACAATGGAAAGTCAATTTTATATCAGCAATTTTTTTAAAAAAAATGAAAAGAAAATTTCACAAGCATTTCACAAGATTAACACACATTGTAATCTTTTGATACTTTGAAAACCCTGAACTCACATAAGAGATGACAATTTAGTGAGATTTCAGGCTGTTAAAAATGATGATGGTCTTCAAGGTCCTTGCCATAAAGGAAACAACCAGAAAGCATTTCTGGGCAATTTCAGGCATTCTTTTTGTGTTAACTAGTGTTCCCTTACAGCAGGGAACAACTAAGACTTGTGGACTTCAACTCCCCAGCCAGCCAAAGTTGACAAGTTCTACATAGAACATAGATCTGTTTCACTCTTGCTCAACTTTTAAAAGTTATTGGAGACTGGGTTATTCTGGAGGGTCTTTTGGAACAGAAGACCCCTTTGTGTTCTTCATGTTTTTTAGTTTTCTTTTTGTTGCTGCTTATTATTTTTGGATTTCTATTGCATTTGGAAGCCTGAAGTCAATTAAATTGTAGCAAGACTTTTTTTTAAAGAATCAGTCAATTCATCTCATACGATGTCAAGTTCAGGGTATTATTTTATTTCATTTGCTTTGCTTATTCAGTTGGATATATTCAGATAGTGCCTGTAATTTGGAAGCAGACTAACATGGAAGTTGAAAAAAGGGGAGGGGGGAATCTGGAAGATGGTTATAACAAATCACTTCCATACTATGGCCAAGTAGAAGCATGGTTGTGCCAAAAGTGAAACTTACTTCAAATGAGACTTCCCTTTATGAGAAATAGAAAATGATAAAGGCTTATATGCTCCTTCTCAATAGAACAAAAAACCTAGACAAATTTAGTTGCCAACATTTTCTTCCACTATATTTCCTGGGTATTGTTTTTGGCAGATATTTTGCTGTTTAAGCACATGAAAAAAAATGGCAGATATTCAGACATAATGTCACCAGGCAGACCTCCAAAAACGCCAGGCCAAAAACTAAATTTAGCTCAATGCAGAAATTTCTAACGCTATCATTTCCTAGGGCTTTACTTACTGTTTTAAAATTGGGTGAGCAAGCTACTGTATATTTTTTTTCTATCCCGGGTCTGCGATTATAATTAGATGCGATAATTTTACAGTACCGGGCTAGTATTAAATATGTTCATATTCTCTGTCTGAAAGGATTCTGCTAAGACTATATGTCTATTTGCGTGTGTTAAACTGGCCACTTTAGGAACAAGCTGTCATTAAAGTAACACAAGGCTATAATCCTAAATGCATTTTATCTGGAAGTCCCATGGAGCTCGGTAGGAGCTACTTCTAGGTAAATATAATTGACACTGTGTGGTCTGTCTTGCAAAGTATTTTAAGCTCTAAAGCACAGGAGGGACTAATCACTACCTGATCCAGCTGAAACTTTGTACCAATGGAGTTTCCTGGATCCAAAGTAGCTACCCTTGTGCACCAAGAGATTTTCTTACAGCAAGCAGGTAACTCTGAGGACCAAATTCCTCTGAAGGACAATCTGCAAAAGGATACTGGAAGGTGACTGGCTAGCATCAAAAATTGGATACACCTGTCATGTCATTCTCACTTCCCCCATTCCTACTCTAAACTTCAGATGATACCTTCTCTTTCTCTTCCATGCAGCAGACAGGAAAGTGATAGTAGAGTCACTCTGTAGACTTTTTGCATTCAAACCAAAGACTATGGGCAGTTCAATTAAGGAGCCTAGGTAATACTGCACTGAAATCTGAGCCCCTGCTGACCTTACTGAGATGATTTTCCTGCTGGAGGTCTAACTGTCTGCAGAATAAAAACCATCACACATAGTTACGCATGCACTGGCTTCTATGTTAACTAGGATTCTGCGCTATGAAAGATTCAATTTATACAGAATAGAATACAGAATAACAGAGTTGGAAGGGACTTTGGAGATCTTCTACAGATCTTCGAGTATTCTGGAGAAGTACTCTGTATTCTGTATTCTGCTCAAGCAAGGGACCCTATATCCATGATGGCAAGCCTATGACATGCATGCCACAGGTGGCACATGGGGCATATTTGCTGGCATGACAGCCCTCAGCTCTGGAGTGCATGTGTGCACCGCCCAGCTAATTTTTGACCTTTCAGAGGGCCAGGGGAGACCATTTTTACTCTCCCAGGGCTTCAGGAAAGCCTCCAGAGCTTGGGGAGGGCAACTCCCCCACACACACATGGGGTAGTCATGCACACATGCATGGGTGGGTGGGTATGTGTGCATGTGTCATAGCATGCATGGACACAATTTTGGCACACCTTTAGAAAAACTTAGCCATCACTGCCCTATATCATAAAATCCTGGATAGATATTTTTCAGCGTCAATTTTTTTCCCTTACTTTAGGGTAAAAAAAAATAATGCTCTGAAAAAAGCATGAGAAATATCCCAAGAGAAGCGTTTGCATTATAGTAACATTAGAGCTCTCTTTAGATGGAAGCAATGTATAACTTTTACCACAATAGGGTTTTGATAAATAAAACTGGAAACTTGATGTATGATTGGAAGTGACATATATTCCAGTATTAGCTAAAGAATGAAAATGGCTGAGGCATAATCAGCTTGTTATCTGAACCAGTGAACTATCAGGTCAGGAAAAATCACATTTACAGAAATATCTGTGTAGCATCTTTTTGTAGAACACTTGGTGGAGGTTTGTATCTTCTCTTTTCTTTCCTCTCATTTTACTGGCTATGTCCATGTCCAGACTGATAGGGAAATATCCTAAACTATTCAACAAAAGAAAACTTGAATGTCTAGTTTCACTGTATCTATTTTACTGATAAAATGGTACCTTGGGGTACTCATCATTAATTGGTTCCAGGAGTTGTGATGAGTATCAAACAAATTTTTCCCATAATGAATAAAGTAGTTAACAATCACAAGTTCTAGCTTGTGCATTGTGTACCAAACAAACACTGAGTACTGGGATAAAATGTTCACGTCAAAATGTGTTGAGTACCAAATTAGATGAGTTTCAAAAGAGTTGAGGCACTACTGTACTTGGGGGATTTGATTCTGCTTTTTGGTTCTTCTATTGTTATTTCCAAAAACAAACAATGCATTATTTTAACAGGATAAGATGAGCAACAATGCCAAGGCACATTTTCAGATATTTTCTCTCTCCTCTCCCTCCCTCTGCTTAACTTCAGGCTTTCTGATATCAAACATTGAATTCTAATGTATATTTCCAAATTCAATCAACAATTTACAACTGTTTTATCATTTTTGAACCCACACCATTCTTCAGCAATTTGATTGATTTGACTCAGAATGTGTTGATGCTGAAGGGAGAAAACAATGAAAATATTCATTTCATACCGCTGAAAATTCAGAAAAAAAAGACTTCAAGACTTCTTTGTATATTGGTTGCTGTTATTTCTATTTATTGTGCTTTAGCCCTGCAAACCTTTATTTCCTTACCTTTTATTTTTCTCAGAACAATCTGGAAAATTACTTTTGGTTGTTTTATTGTCACTGAAATATTCATTTGTGTGTTTGTGTGTGTGTGTGTGTGTGTGTGTGTGTTTTGGATGGAAGAAGACAGAGTGAACCAATTAAAGGTCATCGTAAATAGTTATATTTACTAGCTGCTAAACTAGAGGAGAAATACAATTCTTCAGACCAGATCTAATATCATTGATGGTAGTCATGCAGAAAGCAGAAAAGTAGCAAAGAATTTGAAGGTCAGTAAAACAAGAGCTTCAATAGCCTAGAACATATACCTCATTTTTTTTTAAGTTCACAAAAGAAGGCAGCTTGATTACATTTAAGGTCTGATTCACACAATGATTTAATCCTGTTAAAGAGTGGTCATTACTGATTTCTTCTGAGGATTAACAATTCTATTTGAATGGGTAGTCAGCAGTGTTGATAAAAGAGAATTTAGAAATGTCTTTCAAAAAGAAAATTTCAGAAAATTGTATAGGAGTAGCATTTTGGCAATTATTTATTTAATTGATGGTCAAGAAATGTCAGATGTATCACTATAATAATAAACTCCAGTCTTTCTGACTTCCACACTTTCCACAACTCCCTGGAATTTTCAGTAGTAGTAATAAAGAGGAATCTAACCATTGAGCAATTGTTGGAAATCTTCTCCTTCCCCTGAAGAAATTTCAAAAAGGTATTCCCTCAAAAAAAATGTTTGTCCAGAAATGTGATAGAGAATTTTCAAAGACTATTTGAACTCATCTCTAATTATATGTGATTTCCTATAACTAATTTTCAGATATAACCTACAGATAGAATACAGAAGTTCTAGATTCACAAAAGTCACACAAGGTATTGCATTGATCCCATCAATGAAAAATAAATCAGGCAGCCTGATAGTAGCAATATAGCAATAGCAGTTAGACTTATATACCGCTTCATAGGGCTTTCAGCCCTCTCTAAGCGGTTTACAGAGTCAGCATATCGCCCCCCACAGTCTGGGTCCTCATTTTACCCACCTTGGAAGGATGGAAGGCTGAGTTAACCTTGAGCCAGTCAGATTAGAACCGCTGAACTGCAGATAACAGTCAGCTGAAGTGGCCTGCAGTACTGCACTCTACCCACTGTGCCACCTCGGCTCTTGTGTACAGTGACTCTATCATTGATTATTTTCCACTGATTGGAATTATCTTCCAATCAGTGAAAAAGTAAAAATGTTTAATGGTTTGTTACAGAAATGATAAATATCATTGGACCAATAGGATGGATAAGCACTGAAACAAATTACAAAGATGTTAGGGTTTCCTTTAGTGAAAATCTTCAAGCATCTCTACCACTTCTGGTAATATTGGAAAATTATCATTACAAACTATTTGTAAATCCCATGTTTACGCATTTAATTTCATTCCTTATATTTTTGTCTTTAGTTATACCTTCAGTTTATCTACATCTGTATCATCTATCTCTATATATTTATCTGTCTCCAAAGTGTTCAATTAAAATTATATATTAAAGAAAACTATGCTCAAGTAGAGACAGGATAGTCATGCTTTAGGTAAATATCTTTAGTAAATATCGACTGTACCCCTCGAATTCCTTCTGTGAGGCAAAACATTGGAATAGATAGCTTAAAAAGTCCTCTAGCTTTAAAAGCCCTCCAGCTCTATGGTTTCTATGAATTGTGCTACTAAATAATTTAGGTTGCGTGGCAACAGATCAACATAAGGAGCTGACCTACTTTTTCTCCCTATGAATTCCTGGAACTTTTTTTTCCAAAAGAAAACTCTAGTAGGCAAATTACTAATGTTTTCATTGTGCGAGGAAAACTCTGTTAGTCTTTGGTAACACAAAATCAGAAAACATCTGGAAGAATTTCCAACTGACTTTATGTTAAAGCATAAAGTTTGATGAGCTGCAGCTCACTTCATCATTTTCGATGCGCTTTAGAGGCCAAATTAGCAATACTTTGAATATTTTATGACATTTCCAATAAGCACTCAATCAGAAATTAAATGTCTATCAAAATTCTCAGTCAGCCACTGACCGAGGCAGTTGTTGCATCAACAATGCTTTTTTGAAAAGGAAACTAGACTTTTTTTTTTTCTTGAGGATTTCACACCCAGGAAGCTTCATCAGTTCTGACTGGTGGGCGGAGGGTAGGAGGGAATGGAAGGATTAGTTGACTAAAATAACTAATATCCAGTCAAAACTGATGAAGCTTTTGGGATGTGAAATGTGTTCTTCCTCAAGGAAAAAATTATCTATCTATCTATCTATCTATCTATCTATCTATCTATCTATCTATCTATCTATCTATCATCTATCTTCTGATACCTATATATCCATTTTCTTTCTCCATCCATATATCTACTTACCTATCTACTGTATATCTCTTTCCCTGTATCTCTCTCTCTCTAATCTATCCATCTATCCATTCTCTCTCTCTCCATCCATCCATCCATCCATCCATCCATCATCTATCATCTATCTACTTACATCTATCTATCTATCTATCTATCTATCTATCTATCTATCTATCTATCTATCTATCTATCTATCTATCTATCTATCTATCCATCCATCCATCCATCCATCCATCCATCCATCCATCCATCCATCATCTATCTACTTACATCTATCTATCTATCTATCTATCTATCTATCTATCTATCTATCTATCTATCTATCCATCCATCCATCCATCCATCCATCCATCCATCCATCCATCCATCCATCTATCTATCTATCATCTATCATTGAAAAAAGCACCTTTGACACAATCAGAAACTAAGTTTTATCAAAGCTACTCCTTTGTTATATGTACCATTTGCAGTTTCTTAATTGGGAAATGGGGTGGGATTGGCTGTTGAATCTGAAGCTATTGCTAGCTGAAAGTGAAATGCTTTAAATTCAAACCTTTCATCGCTGAAAAGTTCAGGAAACCCATGCAAGGTTGGTTGGTTATTTATCTGATTCAGTGTAAAACATCCTCCCATAACACTCTGGGAGAATGTTCAGATTGCTTCTGACAAATTAGGGACATCTATTTGATTCAGTTGGTTAATGTGATGATTTGGGTCAATTTGGAAATGCTAATCAATAGAAGCTTTGATCCAAAGTATTGACTAGGGTGGATTAGATTCCCGGTATATTTAAAAAAAAAATATTCCAATATAATTCAGGGATTCTGTCAGGATTGTGCATCTGATTAGGAAATTCCCTTTGGTTTGAACAGTTTATTGAACTGACTATGAACCTCATCTCTGAATGGAACTTTAGCATAACCTTACTGATTGTTACACAGCAATTGAGAGTTGCACAATCCATTCATTGAAATTCTAGTAGATGCCTGAAGCCAAATTTGTGCTAAAAGGAGGCTAAATGGAAATGAAGTGCATTGATTAGATCTCTGATGCCCTACTAATACTAGGATCTTTCATAGTAGACAAATCAGGATTTTACATTAAAATTGTCTTTGTCTTATACTTTTGGTTTCTCAGATTGGGAAAGTGCTAGATTTAGATTGTTGTACTTGCATAATAGATATTTGATTTGAAAGATGGCCTTTCTAACACTTCCCAACAATATTTCAAGGGAAATAAAAGTTTACTACAAAGATTTTTTGCAAACATTAAATCAAGTAAAAAGACTGAAGATTTATGTTTAATGTGGGATAAACACGTTAAAAGGCTTTTAGAAAAAACTTATTTTGAGCCAAATGGAAACATAAAATATAATTCACCATGTGTTTCTAGTTTTTGCCTTCAAACCGCAAACTCTTCTAAGGTTGCAGAATAAATACTGCTGGATAAATGTAGCAATTGTTCACTGCTATACTTTCAGACTAAGTGCCTATCTTGCATCTAGTGTCAACAGGGTGTATGTGCTATCAATCAAATGTTAACCAGAAAGAGAATCAAGAACATACCTGACATCCTCAAATGGTGACCAGTAATTACTTTAAATAGAATAATTTTGGCTCAAATAGAACCATTGTTTCTGTAATGGATTGGGGGAGGCTCTGGAATACATTTTATAATGCATGGAGCCTCTAGGAATGCTGTGGGTTTGAGGGTGAGGTCTATCACTATCCATGATCTTTAAGGGGGGGCAGCTTTGAAAAAAATAGTATTTGGAAGCTAGCTGGTTCAAAATGCATTTGAAAAACAGACAAATAGTTCATCATTGAGCTCTGGCTTAATTTAAAAAATATTACTTTTCCCTTTTAGCCCTTAAGTTTTTGGAGACCAACAGTTCCTCGGCTGCAAAGCTATACCCACAAGTTTGGGAGAATGCCACACAAATGGAACTTATTTTGACTTGGCATGCAGAGGGTTGTACGCATTGTAGAGTACTGTGATGAAATATTCCTCCATTTCAAATGAGTTTCCATTTATGAAGGAGAACAATGATTTAAGATGAATTGGGAAGGGGGATAGTTCTATTTCTAGTCTGTGATGGATTATTTTAGCAACCTAGCAAGAGTGTAGCCAATATTTCTTCTTTTTCTTTTTTATAAAATTCCTAAAGTACATTTGCAGTAAAGTGAATCTATCTATCATCTATTTGTCTGATCTACCTACCTACCTATCATCTGTCTGTCTGTCTGTCTGTCTGTCTGCCTGCCTGCCTGCCTGCCTGCCTGCCTGCCTGCCTGCCTGCCTATCTATCTATCTATCTATCTATCTATCTATCTATCTATCTATCTATCTATCTATCTATCTATCTATCTATCTATCCTGTTCCCCAAAAAATAAGACCTCTCGGATAATAAGCCATCTCCGAAAATATTGCAATACAACAGCAGCCATGATTGCCTCTTGCACATCAAAAATAATAAGACCTCCCCAAAAATAAGGCCAAGTGCTTATTTTGGGGGTTCAAAACAAAATAAGATCCTATCTTATTTTGGGGAAAACACAGTATCTATCTATCTGTCTGTCTGTCTGTCTGTCTGTCTGTCTATCATCCACCCACCTGTCTTAGCCACTGAGCCACCTACCCTATTAGTTCGCAAATGTGAGAGAAAACGTCTGCATGTTCATTTCACTCACATACACCATGTCTGTGCATACTCACCGCCTTCTGTGCATGCACAGTACTCATGCATTCCATCAGGCAGGTGGGCAGAGCCACCCGCAGCCACCGCTACTGGTTCACCCGAACCAGAGAGAGAACAGGCTGAATACCACTTCTGACTAGCACTAAGGACCCCTCATTTTGACCCATTTGTGTCATTTTTCAACCTTGGCACGCTCAAGATATATGGCCTTCAACTCCCAGATGAAATGATCAAGAAGAATTCTGCTAGTGAAAGAAACAACCAGAGCAATTGTTATGGTTTTTTTTTTTTACTTGCATTTTACACATTCTATGCATTTTTGTGAAGCTCTCTCCCCAGTCATTGCTGCAGAAAATCACTCATGGCTAACGAGGAGAAGAAAAATACTACTGCGAGAATACTTAGTTTCCTCCCATCCTATATAATGAATAGAAGTACAAACCTCGGTTATCTCTGAGAGTAAAATTGGGCTTCTGCATCATTTCAGGTGTCAAATGGAAGATGAATCTTGGGCCATTGGCTGTATCATCTTTGTCCTCTCCGAAAATTGTAATTATTGGCTGGAAGGAAAGACACTTATCAGTATGCAGTGCCTTTGAAATCTCTCTTTCTCTCCCTGCCTCAACTTTTAGATTTTTCATGTCTAAATAAACCCCCATAGCTTTAACCTTAAACTGTCTACTGTTGACCTCATCCCATTCTTAAAAGGTCAGTAGGGGCATGCATAAGTGCACCAGCGTGCCTACAGTCCATGTCCTACTGTCCCTATTTATTTGCACCCATTTCCTGTGTTCTTATTCATGTTTATTTCTATTCCTGTTATTTTGTACATGAGTGACAAAATAAATAAATAAATAAATAAATAAATAAGTAAATAAATAAGTAAATAAATAATAATGTTGGGGATCTGCTTTGTAGAATAAACTTTCAACCAAAGTCCCTTTTAATTTACTTGTGTTTTAGGATAAGAAGGTAGCACCATTAGTGTTTAAGGGAACATAGAACTAGCCCTCAACTTACGACCATAACTGAGCCCAAAATTTCTTTTCCCAAGTGGCACATTTGTTAAGTGAGTATTGCCCCATTTAAAGACATTTCTTGCCACTGTTGTTAAGCCCATTACACTGTATTAATTGCACAGTTGTTAAGTAAATAAGGCTTCTCGTTGACTTTACACATCAAAAGCTTGCAAGAGGTGAATCACATGAGACTGTGACACTACAACCGTCATAAATATGAGTCAGTTGCCAAGCACCTGAATTCTGATCCGGTGACCATGAGGATGTTGCAATGGTTGAAAAAGAGCCAGCAATCACTTTTTTCAATGACACTGTAACTTCCAACGGTCACTTACCAAACTGTTGTAAGCCAAGGACTATCTATTGTAACGATGGTCTTCCCACTGCCACTGTCAATCAGTGAGACAGATTTACTAGAGATGCTCATCATTACATTTATTTCTTTAAGCCCAGCAGAAATCCCTGCTTTTCCTGCTTCTCCATTTTTGTAGGCACTGCCCAGAGAAACCAAAACGGTCAGCCTTGAAGAAGAAAAGAGAAAGTGGACATACTTACCTTATTTGTTTGGGGTTTTTCACATAGAAAAGCTTCAAAGGGCTCTTTAAATGTGGGAGCATTATCGTTTACGTCAAGAACTTTAATTGCTACTGGAACTTTGGCTTCCTGATGCCGGTTATCTGCAATAGTTATTGAGAAGGAAAACATAATAGCATAAAGCACAAAGTTGTCTTGTCTGTGTTGGTTTTTGCTTTCTACCTCGAATGTCTCACATAGGGACTTTCTTAGCCTTTGACCTACTCAACTTTCTCTGGGAGCGATGACTCAGATGTCCAGATTGTCAATGATTTTGTTCACATGACACCCTTAACTGAGTACATGGGTTAGCATGGCGTATACAAACTGCACCAACCCCCCGGGTCTGTTTGGGACTAAGATATCTCTGCTAGTTAATGGTATTGTCTGAATGATTTGAGCAGATAGTAAAGGATTAGGCTCCCTTCTCAGAGGCAGAGGAAAAACTCCTAGAAAGGCTCGCTAGAAAGTAGACATCCCTGCAAACTTTGTGGATGTTTGGGTGTTTGCCCCCATGGTTATATAGGAAAAGAACAGAATGAATTTCATCCGTTTCTGCCAAAATCAAAACAGAACAGGAAATGGGAGGAGAGAGGAGAAGAAACAGGGAAGAAGAGGGGAGAGAGGAGAAGAGAGGAGAATTCATGCACTATCAGGGTCAATTTCCCAACAGATGAAATATTTGGTAAAAATCTGTATAATATAAACGCAACCAGCAGCTTTTTCAGTATTAGTAGATTAGTAAAATGCTATCAGAATTAATGAGTTCCTATCATCAGATCCTGTCATTAATAAACCATGTAAGTTGGATATATTTTTTTAAAGCTCTGCTCATTAATATTTCAAGTTTGGCATGATTTCTAGTTTGGCAAGGTCAGAAACAAGCAGCATGAAATCAGCCTAGTCTATAACCACAACAAGGGACAGGTAGAAGCTCTAATGCCGACTCAAAAATAGGAAGCTTCAATCCCATTGTAATTAGTGGTCAGAAGCAAAAGGCACAAAGATTAAGCACTGATTTCAGCTATGAATCAAATGTCCTTTCTATGTTGGGAATCTGCCTGGGTTCTTTCTTAATGCCTTATATACAGTGGTTCTTACAAAACTCTTATCCATCAGATACCTACATCCTGGATCTCTAGTTACACAACAGTGGTGGGATATTATTATTTTTTTACTACTGGTTCTGTGGGTGTGGCGTGGCATGATGGGCATGGCATGATGGGCATGGCAGAGGAAGGTTACTGCAAAATTCCTATTTCCTCCTGATCAGCTGGGACTCGGGAGGCAGAGAATAGATGAGGTGGGGCCAGTCTGAGGTGGTATTTACTGGTCCTCCAGACTACTCAAAATTTCTACTACCTGTTCTCCAGAACTGGTCAGAACCTGCTGAAAATTGTGTAATCTCTGTTATACAACTTCCAGTTCCAGAAAAACCCTAAAATTGTGCAGTTGAAACTGAACACTAACAATCTGGTTAACGATCTGATATGCATTTTGGCTAACTGTTTCTGCTCATATGGATAGATTGATGAGTAGCATACTATCATTTTCTCTGCCCCACCCAAAACTAGAAATTGATCCAGCTACAAGATAAAGAGATTGACTTCTCTAGCATGCAGTCAACAATATGTGCTGAGCTTGCTTCATACAAAATTACCCCTTTGTCTCTCTTGGGCCTGTGGAAATACAGATGAATTTGTGGCAATGAGTTATTGAGCAATATATTGATCAGGCATGGGCTTGCTAGAAAATAATGGATGAACTTCGTTTAAATTGCTTAGGTTTTTGAAATACATGATTGCCACATCTAAGATTTGTTTGACTGGCCATGATGCCTGCTTCCTGCCTGTCTATATTTGCATGAAGCTAAGAATTATAAGAATGCAATCATGTCTAATTTCACTTCACACTGCATCCGTGGTCAGGTGGTCACTCCTTGACAGAATTCCATTGGTGATACTAGTCTAGGTTATAGGTTAGGTTTATTTCATTTATATGCTGCCCTATTCCTGGAGGGACTCAGATGTGGCTAACAAACCCGGGGGGGGGGGGGTGGTAATACAGACAAGGCAACAAACAGGATACAGAGAAAATTTAAAAAACAATCAACAGTCACACAATTCGAGCGGGGAAGGGAACTCATCAACCCCAGGCCTGTCGGAACAGCCAGGCTTTAACGGCTTTACGGAAAGCTTGAAGGAAGGTGAGGGTCCAGATCTCCGCGGGGAGTTCGTTCCAAAGGGCCGGAGCAGCCACAGAGAAGGCCCTCCTCCAGGTGGTCGCCAATCGACATTGGCCGGTGGATGGAATCCGGAGGAGGCCTAATCTGTGGGATCTGATGGGTCTTTGGGAGGTAATTGGCAGCAGGAGGTCTCTCAAGTACGTCCCCACCCCATAGTCTAGCCTCTCTTTTGCCTTTGTTCATTCAAGCAAAATGAACAAGGTTTTCTGATAAGTGGCACAGAGTATGCCACAATGCTACAAAAGTATTATTCTGGGGAGCCTTTTTTAAAAAAAATAAGTCCTATTCAGTAGGATGAAAAACATATGGGGTGGGGACATTTTTGTGATAAGGAAGACCCAATGAGAGTACAAAGATCCAGAGTTTCTTTGACCCTGGCTTCCTTCAATAATGAGAAATTCCATGTGTAGTTTATTTAAAGTTAATATCTGTTGATATCAGAAAGTGGAGGAGAGAAAGTATCTTTATCTAATCTGTGTTTTCCCCAAAATAAGACCCTGTCTTGTATGTATGTATGTATGTATGCATGCATGCATGCATGTATGTATGTATGTATGTATGTATGTATGTATGTATACATATATATTTGCCAGCAAAAAAGGTACCAGGTCTGCGACGTCTGCGGGAGGTGGGAGTGGGAGACACTGTTTTACGGTGGTTCTCCTCCTACCTCTCGGACAGGTCGCAGTCGGTGTTGGTCGGGGGGCAGAGATCGTCCCTGAGGCCCCTAACATGTGGGGTGCCGCAGGGTTCGGTCTTATCCCCCCTACTATTTAACATATACATGAAACCGCTGGGTGAGATCATTCGGAGGCACGGGATAAAATACCACCAATATGCGGACGATACGCAACTGTATCTGTCCGCCCCGTGCCAACTCAATGAAGCGGTGGACGTGATGAACCAGGGTCTGGAGGCCGTTAGGAACTGGATGAGTGCTAACAAACTGGTACTCAACCCGGACAAGACCGAGTGGCTGTTGTGCTTCCCTCCCAATAATTTGGCTAATACACCAACGCTTAGGCTGGGGGGTCAAATTTTATACCCCTCAGATAGGGTCCGCAACTTAGGAGTCCTCCTGGACCCACAGCTGACTTTTGACCACCAGCTGTCAGCTGTGACCAGGGGGGCATTTGCCCAGGTTCGCCTGGTCCGCCAGTTGCGGCCCTACCTAGACCGGGAGGCTCTCACAACAGTCACTCGAGCCCTTGTGATCTCTAGGCTGGAATACTGCAATGGGCTCTACATGGGGTTGCCCTTGAAGTGCATCCGGCGGCTACAGCTAGTCCAGAATGCAGCCGCGCGAGTGATAGTGGGCGCACCGCGGTTCGCCCACGTTACACCCGTCCTCCGCGAGCTGCACTGGCTACCTGTTGGTCTCCGGGTGCGCTTCAGGGTACTGATGACCATCTTTAAAGCACTCCATGGTAGTGGATCTGGGTACTTGAGAGACCGCCTTCTGCCGATTACCTCCCTAAATCGACCAATTAGATCGCACAGACTGGGCCTCCTCCGAATTCCATCTGCCAGTCAATGCCGACTGGCAACCACACGGAGGAGAGCCTTTTCTGTTGCAGCTCCGACCCTGTGGAACGACCTCCCCGTTGAGATCCGTACCCTCACCACTATCCAGACCTTCCGCGCAGCCCTCAAGATCTGGCTCTCCCAGCAGGCCTGGGGATAGGTTCCCAATTTACCCGCCCGAGTGTTTGATTGCTGAATGAAAGTTGTGTTTTTACTATGTTTTCTTTGTTCACATACTGTTCTGTTTTTGACACTGCACCCCTCTCCCTTGTGGTTGTAAGCCGCCCTGAGTCCCCTCAGGGAAAAGGGCGGCATATAAATCCCAATAAAACGCAAAAAAACGCAAACGCAAACCAGGTCTTATTTTCAGGGGGATGGCATCCACTGACTCACCTTACCTGCGCGTGTCACCCCTTGCCTCCTTTACACTGTCAAGAGGCCTTCAGGAACCTCTTTTGCATCAAGCAAGGCTTTCCTGAAGGCCTCTGCAACTGATAACAAGAGCTCCGGATTGATCCAGAGCCCTCTTATCAGCTGCAGAGGCCTTCAGGAAAACCTTGCCAGTTGCATAAGAAATGGGCCAGCAAGGCAGGCATCACAGTGTGTGAGGCTTGGCTGCAACTGTCTGAAAGTACGTAATAGGGCGGCTCCACCCCCACATCCCCATGCTAGCTTAATTTTTACCCGTGCATCCTGGAATTAGGGTTTATTTTTTGGGGGGAAGGCCTCAAGCTAGGACTTACTTTCAGGGTAGGTTGTATTTTTCAGGGAAACAGGGTAGTGCTCAGAATCAGTCTGGGTTTCACTGAATGAGGTACTGCTTGAATATACAGACAGTCCTTGACTTACAAACCATTTGTTTGAAGTTACAACAGCCCTGGAAAAAGTGATTTATAAACATTTTTTCACACTTGCGACCATTTCAGCATCCCGGTGGTCACATCATGAAAATCCAGGTTCTTGGCGACTGGTTCATATTTATGATTGTTACAGTGTCCTGTGGTCATTTTGTGACCTTTTGACAAGCAACGTCAATGGGGAAGCCAGATTCATTTTGCAACTGCATTACTCACTTAGCAGCTACAGTGATCCACTTAACAACTGTGGCAAGAAAGATTGTAAAATGGGGCAAAACCTAACTATCTCACTTAGCAACATAAATTTGGGCTCGATTGTGGCCATAAGTCAAGGACTATATGTATTCATATAGGCAGACAGGCTTAGCAGCATTCTACCTTTGTATTTCATGTTACCACCCAACCAAGGGCACATCTCAGCTACAATGTGAAATCTTCATCCAAAATGAAAGTGATCATAGGTTAAATATCAGTCCCAAAGATATTGAGATCCCAGCACCTTTCATTTCTTCAAAAAAGGAGCATGTAGTGCATAACACTTACGAACTTCTGATGCTAACACAGAAATATTGTGCCAGGCTATTTCTTCCCTATCCAGGTTTTTTGTGGTTGTAATTGAGCCATCTTCTGGACTGATGCTGAAGTATCTGTCGAGGTCAGTGTGACGATCAATTGAATATCTAAAAGGGGATGCAAATGAAGTCATTAGAAGAGAATTGTTCATTGTCTTCAGTTCATTTCATGTCTCCCAAACAGTGTAGCACAGATTAGCTTGGTGGGAACATGCTTAGCAAGATGAAAATATTAATTAGAATGACTGGATCACTTCTAAATGGAAATGGGTTGCTATTTCTTAGTAGCATGGCATAACAACCCATCAGTAAAGTGCAATATGTATCTTGTTGCTCATTGGTTTTGGTAGTCAGAACTACTTATTAAGGTAAGGCTATTCAACTATTCAGTGGGTATAGATATTTGATTTGGATCACAGACAAGCAAAGGTCTTTATACAGAATAATTTTGTGACTCCCTTCTGTTCATGTTAGAACTCTGCATGATACCAAGTTGTAAGTTACAGCAGGAACTATGAAACAAGTACCTTTCTTGAGCAGTTCATCTAATATGTGAACATAGAATGGCAAAGCCACAATGTAAAACCCTAATCTCTCAGTTGTGTGGGACTCCATTTATCTATCTATCTTCTTCATATATATGAACACCTCAAGCAACTTCAACCAAACTTGGTACACAGATAACTTACTCTCTGCAAACAAATACTGTGGGGGAGGAAGATACCCCTAAAACCCCTTGGTGTGTGTGTGTGTTCTATTAAAATCCAGCCTGTTGTGCCATGAAATAGCTTCTACTGTGCAGCTCAGTGGAATTGCCATAGTAATGGCTTCACAGTACTCCACAAGGGGGAAAATCCAACGTTAGAAATTATGTTTGGCCCGGACATTCCCCCCCTATAAATAAACACCCAGGCAACGACAGGTTATCAACTAGTTTGCCAATAAAAGTAGTGTCTTGTGCAGTGTTTCCTCTACATGCCTCACACATTGGTGCCACTAGATTGTGTGTTTTCATGTCACATATTCTATAATTGTTTGTCCCAAATGGAAGCAAGGGAATCCATGATGTGACAATGGCCCTGGAAGTTATAATTCATGTTGTAGTATTTGGGAAAGAACCTGATTCAAAGGTTTTGTTTTCATCAGTTATTCTGTTCATCCATGATCTGTTTCTTCTGACCTTTTTGATCTGCAGTTCTGGCATTGTTCACACTGACTATGCTGGAGCCGCTGAGAGTTATAATTCAATGTCACAATTGTCCTACCCTTCTGTGTGACTTAATTGTCAGCTGCCTTATTATATCTCTTTCAAAAGCGCTTATTCAGAATCTATTTTAATATTTTTCAAATGTCATTTTAAAATAGTTGGTATCACTTTAACACTGCTAATATTAAAAACTGATTTAATAATTATATATTTCTAAAAGCAGAGCAGTTTATTGCAATGGTGCTAGCTCATTGGCTGAAAATGCACCGTCCTATTATGGAGTTAGAGGGGTGCGATGGCTCAGTGATTAAAGACACTGGGTTCAAGACCTGAGTGCAATGCAATGGAGTGAGCACCCATTTCTTCCCCCAGCTCCTGCCTACTTAGCAGTTCGAAAACATGCAAATGTGAGTCAATTAATAGGTATCACTTCGGTGGGAAAGTACCAGCATTCTATGTGCCTTCAGCATATACAGGCCCCATGAACACAGGTCCTGCTGAATGGCTGGAAGGCACACCAGCACTTTAAAGTGCATGCAGCCGCCCTGGGCCCAGCCATACAGCCCACCGGCACTTTAAAGTGCATGCCCCCGCCCTGGGCCTGGCCATACAGTCCGCTGTATGGCCGGGGCGGCGGCATGCACTTTAAAGTGCCATGCGCCAGGCTGGGGAGGTCCTGGAAGACGGACGGGAGATGGCGCAGGCATCCGGAGCCCCTTCTGTCACTGTCCCTGAGGAGTCACCGCCGCTGCCTCACTCCTCCTCATCTTCACCACACTTCACTGCTGTGTACATCCACATTATTATTACATTGCAAGTGTTTAAGTTATTACTGATAGGATTTCAGCATTTTCTATTTTACGTTATTGTTGCCTGTTATAAGCATACCTTATAGGGCTGTTTTTAGCATCAGGGTCTTTGGCATGTACCCGTCCAACTGGAGCACCCGGCCCTGCATTCTCTTCCACTTCGAGGATGTAAAATGGTGCTAAAAACATGGGGGGCTCATCAGCATCCTCAACACTAATCTTCACAGTCACAGTATCCTTGAATGGTCCATTGCTGATGAATTTGGGGTCAATGTATATGTTGGCTGCCTCTACCTTCAAGCTGTAGGTTCTTTTGGTTTCATAGTCAACTTGCTGAGGTTAGGGGAAAAAAGGAAGAAACACAAGGTATTATTCCAAGGATGTTTTTACAAACAACAGCAACAAAAAGATAAACCTCCTTCTAATTCGTTTCAATCATTACTGCTTTCATGTCTCCATCCATGAGGGTTTTTTGATCAACATTATATTGATAACTTACCATTGCTTTTTATCAGGATAATTTTTGATTCCCCAGTTTGGCCTCCACCTTAAGGTTCTCTGATATTCTCCAACAAAGTACTAACCAGAACCTATCCTGCATAGTTTCCAGCCTAGATAAAGTTAGCCAGATGTTGCTAGAGGCTGAAAAGAAATCCATTTCACTTTTGCACTTACCCTCCCATACCATATTTTTTGGAGTATAAGATGCACTGTTTTCCCTCAAAAATGAATCTGAAAATCTGGGTGCATCTTATACACTGAATAAAGCATTTTTGGCCACCTGAAACCCCACCCCTTCACCAAAATGGCTGTGCATAGCCTTTAGGAGGCTTCCAGAGGGCTCTTGGAGGCTGAGGAGGGCAGAAATGAGTGAAAAATGGGCTGTTTTTGCTCATTTTTGCCTACCCCAGCCTCCAGGAGCACTCTATAAGCCTCCTAAAGGCTATGCATGTCCTTTTTTCTGACAAAAAAATGGGCCCATTTTTGTGAAAAACAGGCTGTTTTGGGGAGGTCTGCAGAGTGCAAAAACCCCTTTTTTTGCCTCTTCAAAATCTTGGTATGTCTTATACTCCTGTGCGTATTATACTCCAAAAAATAAGGTAATTCCTATGTTTATTTAAGATATTGTTTTAAAATGTGAAAATCATTTTAGATTCTTTGAGAACACAGTATCTTCCCTACCTTGCTTTTGGGCATGAGAAAATGAGAAATAAATTTAGGGTCATCTTTGTTTGAGGTAATATGATAGGTCAGATCACAACACCTTTAGAATCCGGCATGCTTATAGGTAAACTGGAACTGAAATGATTCCTTTACTGGCCAACGTTCAAAAATGTATAATGGAATAACATGAACTTTAGGGACATCTGATATGATCATTTCTGCAATCTCCAAGATCCTGCCTGTAACCTTAAGAGTAAATAAAGTCTTAAGATTATAGGTAAAAATCTGTATGGACACTACTGTTAATTTAACCATGGTAACATTACCCAATATTTGATATTATTCAAGGCACAAGTACCACGAGGGGAGTTATAATCTGGATGCCCATGTTTAATAATGCCTGGTCTAAAGGCTCCCAAGTGCTAGAGCTATTACTGATAGTATTGCTGTTATAGTAAAACAGGGAGCTCTATTCTATAACAGTTTGCAGATTCTGATATTTAGTTGTTCCTGTCTGGGCTCAATTCTAATTAAAATATACTTCTAGATATAAAATTGAGTATTTCACATCTCGCTTTTACATGCATATATATACAATACATAAGTATCTAATGTGCACACTTATTGTTTGTTATTCTGATCTGCCCAGTTCTAAATAGATTTGTTAGCATATAATAATGACAAAGCACCCAACCACCTAAATACATCTTGAGAATTATGGATGAACATATACTAGCCGCAGAATGGACAGTTATAAGAGATTTCCAAAGTGCTGCCTGTAAAAGAAATGCCACCTTTTTCATCTGCAACACAAGGCAGAAAACATACCAATAGATTTTTCTTTCCTATTTTCCCCACAACCATTACCCTGTGAAGTGAGTTGGGTTGAAGAAAAGTAACTGGCTCAAAGCCATTTTTTTTCATGCCTAAAGTCGGACTAGAATTCAGTCTCCTGGTTTCTAAGCACTACATTAAACACTACATCAAATTGTCTCTCTTTAATTTTATGTCTTTAACCCACTTTCACAAACTAATGAAAATACCCCCCCCCAAAAAAAAAAGACTCAAAAATATGACTCAGAGGGGGGGGAAAGGAAGATAAAACAGATAACAGAAAAACAACAAATAGACTTAACATAAAACCCAAGATAAAATCTGCAACACAATCTAATTAAGATTCATGTTACCACATGGTTCCTATTCCTAACATCAAAATAGTTTTGGAGATACTTCTAGGAATTGCATAATTGATTTTAGAACTTAAATGGCATCCTCTCTGCTATAGTTAGGTTGCTATAAAGCCCAATTGAAGACTAGGGGTGTCAAACTTGTGACGTCAAGTTGTCGTGACTTTTTTACCCTTCACTTAAATGGTGGGCGTGGCCAGCACATGACACATCTGCCCTGTGGCCACGAGTTTGACAATTCTGCTATAGAACAACCCCCCCCCCCCCAAAAAAATAGAAACACTGATAAGTAGAGTCCTTGGTGCTCTCTGAGCTTGGTTGTTTTCTTGCAGACATTTCATTACCCAGTTAGGTAACATCACTGATTACTGATATTACTTAGTTGGATAATGAAACATCTCCAAGAAAATAGAAAAGTTCAGAAAACACTGAGGACTCCACCATTCTACCCTGAGCTGCAAATATTATTTTCTATTCTATTGTTAAACATTAATCAATTCTGAAATGTTGGCAAAGTCATTGGTTTTAAAGCAGCTGAGCACAGCTGCTTCCATAGCAATTTTGCATACAATGTTTAGCTTGATGACTTTGGCTTGTATAACGGAAGAAAAATATTTCAGAATAACGAAAAAGAGTGACTTTTGTTGACCTGCATGAAGGAAACACAGCACTGACCAACCTATGCTTGCTTTATTTCCCCTTTCTGCCCCCCTTCTATTCTTTCTTTTAATCAACAAAGACTGCATTCAGAAGGAATCCTGACAGCCCAAATTAAGATTTCCTCCGGAAAAAGCATTGCAGACACAAAAGAAATCCCTTGTAATTTTCACATTATCTGAAAATTCACACTGTCTTGCCAACTTGAAAATAAATGCTTCATTATAAGGAAGGCAATCCTCTTCATTTATTTCCAAGTTAATGTGCCACGTGCTTTGAAGAGGGAACAGTGTTGATTTCTCAAGAGGAGATCAGTAAAAGAATAATGTACTTTTCTTCACTTTAAAATGATGTTAAGGAGCTTCTATGCACCAGTGCTTTATTTTTTATAATCTCTTTCCTTTCATTCTGGCTCCAAGCCTTAAGAGATAAGAGTAAAATAGGATGCCGGAAGTTAATCATAGCTTCATAAACAAATTATCCCAAACTACTTTTGCTCTTTTTTTCTTTTCTTTTTTACCATGAGTGATAATCTATGGCTATTATATGTTCCATGAGGCATAGGAAAAAAATGAAGTATATATTATCCATTGAGGAATGAAAGGAATGCATTTCTTACCTTCTTAAGCTTCACAACCCCTTCCTGAGTCTCATAATCTGTTGTGATTTCAAACATTTCTATACCGTCGCCATCAATGATGTTGTAAGTTACTAAACCATTTTCTCCAATGTCTGGATCTTTGGCTTTTACTCTTCCAGCTTCCTCACCAGGAACGGCAGCTTCTGATATTGACATCTGATAAACACCTAGGCAAAATGGGGCTTATCAGTAAATGAGCTATACTGTTAATTCCTTTAGGACAGAGGTGGGTTCCTACCAGTTCGCACCTATTCGGTAGAACCGGTTCGTCAAATCTACCGAACCGGTTAGAAGAGATTCCACCAGTGGACCCAGAAAGCAGGCCACACCTACAGAAGAGGTTCCAATTTTTTTTGAAACCCACTACTAGTCCTTGGATATGATTATTCTACACTATCATGCTCATATTTATAAAACTCAGTGCCTCTGTGAAAGGTAAGGATGACTACTGCGTTTGTGGTGCAATCAGAACATTGCGTGTGTTGAAGTTGTTTTAACGCAAACCAAAGATGCCTTTTAAAAAACAAGTTTACATCATATTCTTATGCATGCCAGTGCTGTGTGTGAAGTAATTTAAGGTGGTTCTGACAAGTGTCGTCAGCATCTTCATATCCAGTCACATGGGCGACAAGCCACTCCCACAAAAGAGGCCACACCCACAGAGTAGGTTCGAACAATTTTTGAAACCCACCACTGCTTTAGGAGTATTTATTTTATTGACTCCATCAAGATATGTAAAAACTAGTGGAGGAAACAGAGGGAACATGGACATTCCAGATATTCTAAGTCAGATTCAGGCAGCAATTAACCCATTAAAAGGTCTCTTGGCACTTAGTGTTTTGCCCCATCACACTTTTGGTAGGTTAAAATTAAAAAGCAGAGACATGCTAATTTGGCAGGCTATAAGGCAAAGCTCTTCCCTGAGTCATTATAGACTTGGGTGGTCTTATACTTTTTTTCAAAAAAAAAAACCCTCTCAAACTTCTTGTACGGAGACTCTGTAATGGAAATTCTTGCTTTTCCACTTACTTTTTTTTTCCTCCAGCTTTTTTCTCTCTCTATAGAATAAAATATACAACTGCTCCCAAGTGAAATCAATGCAAATGTGTGCTTATATAAATCCATTTTGAACTAATCCACAAAACATTTGGCAGTTTCTGGAGCACATTAACCCTTTTTTCATTAATCCAGTTAAGATGTGAACACAATTCAGGAGACACACAACTATAAAGAGTGTGGGCACAGGAAGGGAAGGAGGAAAGTAGGTTGGGTGGTTGTCACAATTCCTGGAAAGGCTGTGAACGAAATACTTAAAAACAGCAGAAGAGTTGAAATAAAGGAATCTATATTTCTTTTTATTATATACATAGGGTATAAGCTTGATATGTAGACTCAGTTGCCTTGGGCTCCTAAGAGAGAGGAAACTGTATCCAAATAATTTAAGCCTCATAAATGATTAGTTGAGTAAATACTTGACTTTCTAATTCATTCCTATTCACAGGACTGTTAAAAACAATGCTACACCCAAACATTATAAGGGAAAACTCATGTCATGAAAATTAGGGATGGAGAATTGTTCATTTCACTTTTTTCCCAATATATCAGAATACACATATCTCTACGATAGCAATGTTGTAGATGTGGCACTGGCATTGGCTAGGCTTTAGTGTAGGAATCATACTACTATTTTTTAAGATGTAAAAATTTTAAAGTGCTAAAATTTTAACACCATTTGAACTGGCTTGTAGGTGTTTACAGGATCACCTGATGATTTTGAGTTGAGTGTTTTGCTTGTCTTGACTGGGGATGTTGAAAGTGAGGTGCAATCAGGATTGTAGCAGAGCAAAAGTGTAGTTCTAACGGCTGCTAATTATATAATTGGGGTCATGCTGTGCAGCACTAGAGATTGCACATGAGTTTGAGTATTTATATAATTTAATCATTTTCATTCATAAATTACCCACAAGCTGTGGATGCCTTTTGTTTGCCTGCCTATTTACAAAGGGTTAAATCTCTCTGAATGTTGATTTCATATTTGATGCATCAGTGACGATTATATACATATTCACTTCCAAAACCGAACAAAGCATGTAAGCAAATTAAAATCTTGTCATAACTGACACCTCCACAAACTAAGTGGAGCCTTCAAAAAGCAACGGACATGAAAATTTTGTCATTCTTGAAGATTACTGATAAAATCTGTCTAAATTGAGAAACAACCATGAAATCTGCTTTTTAAGAACGTCTCTGCTGTGCTCACAAATTCATAAATTTTAAAAAAAAGATTGAGAGGGAGTGCTTTGCTTTGTTTTGGCTTTTTTAAAAACTTTGGTCTCTTGTCTTACAGCGCATAACTATTTCTCTCTAAAATATGTTTCCATTTCCTCCATCCTCCATCTGTCTCCGTTAACAGCATTTCTTACCCAAAGTCTAGACCTCATGCCATTGAGCTCAGCAGGGGCATATTGTTAAAACATCATTGTCCAATATGTTTTCAAAATGAGGCAGCACAAAAGTCCCTACCTCCTCCTGTGCCTTAATCCTCATCTTTGAAATGGTTCACTGTGTGTCCCTGGAAATGGCTCAACTCTTTTATGTTTTTTTTCCCCTCTCTAAAAGAAAGCTCTTTAAAAAAAACTTAGAATGTAAAATGTGCATGAGATACCTCTTGATTCCTTTTAATGTACATGAATCTATTTAAGAAAAAAAAACTTTTTATAGATTGATGGACTTATCTGGAATTTGGGACCGTGTATGGAATCATAAAAGGCTGAAAGGAGAAGGGTGAGGCTCTTTCACAAAATAGGTGGTGGTGGCCTTCCAGCTTCAACGGTCCCTGGAGGAAGCTAGTTATCTTGACCCCTTCCAGTCCGGCTTCAGACCTGGTTACAGCACAGAAACCGCTTTGGTCGCATTGACCGATGATCTCTGGAGAGCCAGAGATGGAGGCCATGCGTCCATCCTGGTTCTCCTTGACCTCTCGGCGGCTTTCGATACCATCGACCATGGTATCCTTCTGCGACGACTGCGGGAGGTGGGGGTGGGAGGCACTGTTTTGCAGTGGTTCTCCTCCTACCTCTCGGACAGGTCGCAGTCGGTGTTGGTCGGGGGGCAGAGATCGTCCCTGAGGCCCCTAACATATGGGGTGCCGCAGGGTTCGGTCTTATCCCCCCTACTATTTAACATATACATGAAACCGCTGGGAGAGATCATTCGGAGGCACGGGATAAAATACCATCAATACGCGGACGATACTCAATTGTATCTGTCCGCCCCGTGCCAACTCAATGAAGAGGTGGACGTGATGAACCGGGGCCTTGAGGCCGTTAAGAACTGGATGAGTGCTAACAAACTGGTACTCAACCCAGACAAGACCGAGTGGCTGTTGTGTTTCCCTCCCAACAATTTGGCCAGTGTTCCATCGCTCAGGCTGGGGGGTCAAATTTTACACCCCTCAGATAGGGTTCGCAACTTGGGAGTCCTCCTGGACCCACAGCTGACTTTCGACCATCATTTGTCAGCTGTGACCAGGGGCGCATTTGCCCAGGTTCGCCTGGTCCGCCAGTTGCGACCCTACCTGAATCGGGAGGCACTCACAACAGTCACTCGGGCCCTTGTGACCTCTAGGCTGGAATACTGCAATGTGCTCTACATGGGGCTGCCCTTGAAGAGCATCCGGCGACTTCAGCTGGTACAGAACGCGGCCGCGCGAGTGATTGTGGGTGCACCGCGGTTCACCCACATAATTCCTATCCTCCGCGAGCTGCGCTGGCTACCTGTCGATCTCCGGATGCGCTTCAAGGTGCTATTAGTCACTCATAAAGCCCTACATGGTAGTGGATCTGGATACTTGAGAGACCGCCTCCTGCCAATCACCTCCCTGCGACCAATTAGATCTCACAGATTGGGCCTCCTCCGTATTCCATCGGCCAGCCAGTGCCGGCTGGCAACCACAAGGAGGAGGGCCTTCTCAGTAGTAGCCCCGACCCTTTGGAACGAACTCCCCGTGGAGATTCGTACCCTCACCACCGTCCAGGCCTTCCGCACAGCCCTCAAGAACTGGCTAGCCCGTCAGGCCTGGGGACATGGATAGTTGCCCCTCCCGAATGATGAATGTATGTTGCTTATTACTTTTATTATATGTGTCTATGTCACTGTTTGTACTTCCCCTCCCTGATTTTATGTGAGCCGCCCTGAGTCCCCTCAGGGAAAAGGGCGGCCTACAAATGTTAATAAAATCTAAAAATCTAAAAATCTAAATACCTGAACCGGGAGGCCCTCGCAACAGTCACTTGAGCCCTTGTGATCTCTAGGCTGGAATACTGCAATGTGCTCTACATGGGGCTGCCCTTGAAGTGCATTCGGCGACTGCAGTTAGTCCAGAATGCAGCCGCGCGAGTGATAGTGGGCGCACCGCGGTTCGCCCACATAACACCTATCCTCCGCGAGCTGCACTGGCTACCTGTTGATCTCCGGGTGCGCTTCAGGGTATTACTTACCACCTATAAAGCCCTCCATGGTAGTGGATCTGAGTACTTGAGAGACCGCCTCCTGCCGATTACCTCCCTCCGACCAATTAGATCGCACAGATTGGGCCTCCTCCGAATCCCATCCGCCAGTCAATGCCGACTGGTGACTACGCGGAGGAGAGCCTTTTCAGTAGCAGCTCCGACCCTGTGGAACGACCTCCCCGTCGAGATTCGCACCCTCACCACCGTCCAGACCTTCCGCACAGCCCTAGACCTGGCTATCCCGTCAGGCCTGGGGATAAGTTTCTAATTCGCCCCACCCGAGTGTTGAGTGTTGAATGAAAGTTGTGTTTTTACTGTTTATTTTATTCACATATTGTTTATGTCTCTGTATTGCACCCCCCTTTCCCTGTGAATGTAAGCCGCCCTGAGTCCCCTCAGGGAAAAGGGCGGCCTATAAATCCCAAATAAATGAAAAATGAAATGAAAATGAAACAAAATAGCTACTATCTGTTGTGGTCCACCAGTGGCCAGCAGAGTCGGACAATGAGGAGGTTGTGGAGGAACATGGGCCAGTCCTGGGGGCTGAGGAAAGCTCAGAGGAGGGCTTTGTGTCAGAGGCAGAGAGGGAGCTAGACAGCAGTGAGGCAGAGGAACAGCTGGAGTCTTCCCAGTGTGCTCATGCGCAGAGCTGCCAGAAGACAAGAACAACTAAGAAAGCAGGGTCGACTTCAGAGTAAAGCCACACATTAGAGGTGATTGGCCCCTCCCATAGTAAACAAAAGAGGAGCGAAGGGGGAATGGGCTTTTACAGGAAACAATTTGTTCCTTCGGTCATTTCAAGAATGGAAAGTTCTGTTTGTGATTATAAGAGACTCTGTGCCAAGTGTTGCCTTGCCCTGCATTTGAAAACTAGCTAACTGGAATCTCGCCAAGCGAGATAAGGTTTGTGTTGATAAATATTCTTTGCCAAGCTTTGCTGACTGTGAATGAAAGGATTTCACGGTTGTGTAAACAAAAGACCAAGGGACCAAGACTTTGCTTCATGCTTGTTAAGGAAGCTTAGGTCAGCACACTATGGCAGTCATGGGCCATTGAAACATTACCATCTGCAACAATCTAACTTGCCAGGTAGTTTACTCTCATTCAGTCTCAGCTCCTCAGGCACCTTCTATTATTTTAGCTTAGCTTTGTGTTTTTCTAGACAAGTGGGCACATTTCCAAAGTATTGGCCAGTAGCCACCTACTCTTAATTTTTAAGAAAGCAAGTGTGGCTCTATCAGGATTGCTATCCCACTATGTCATGTTTTACATGCTGCCACTCTGTCATGTGCAAGGGGGGGGGGAGGAGAGAGATTGCAGGGTGGGATTAGAGGGGTTAGTATGAGAGGAATCAAAACTACTCATGGTGCCATCCTGTGAGAGCCACCCGACAGTTCCAAGGTCACACTATGGAATGCAGCACCATTCAGCCTGTGAAGACAAGGACTATTACCCAAACATTTTGTTTGGATTCCATTGGACACTTAGAAATAACCAAGAGGGATGGTGGTAGTAAGGAGAAAGTGAACTGTGTGCTTTGGGACAAAAATCTCAGATCTGGCTTTGCCTCTCTGAAACCACTTTGCTTTAGTAAAGTGTACTTTTGCTAATAATGGATTGAAGAGCCTTTCTTCTTTAACTGACTAGGTTGGAATGGTTGACAGGCTCTACAAGAGACAAGTACAATCAAATAAACAAAATATTCCAACTATGTTAAGCTACAGTCTCTTGACTCTCTGACACAAGCAAGGTAAAACCCTGTCCTTATGAACCAGATATTTTGGGATATACTAAGTATTGCTTTGAGATTTATGGAAGAGATAACATATATAATAAATAACAATAAAACATTGTTTTATTTTCATTTCTAAAAACTGCACGCCACTAATGTTACTGGAGGACAGAAGCTAGGATCTTACATTACAGTAGCATGGGTTTTTGAAAATGGTTCATAAAACAGTGTAGCACCTTAAAATGTGTGTATTTTTAACGTGATTTCTTAAAGCAGCAATGTCCTTCTTTGGACAATACCTCTGAATAGATGTAGCTGCTTTAAAGACATGCTGTACTTACACCTTTACATGTTTCAAAGCACCTTCTCCAAATAATTTTTAAAGCATGGGCAGCGCTATCTTTATAGAAATCACTATTAATCATAATAAGAGTCTGATTTCATAGATTCAGCATATTACTGAATAGTTGTTTGTTGGCAAGTAAAAGAGGAGGAGGAGAATTACTCAGCTTCAGTGAAGCCTCTGGTGGACAATGATGAGAAACAGGATACGCTAGATAGAGTTCTTCAGAACTTACTCTGTGGGAACTTTGGTGGGTTGTCATTGACATCTGTGAGGGTAATTGTCACTTTGGTGGTTCCTGAAAGTCCTCCCATGTGGCCTCCCATGTCCTTTGCTTGAATCACAACATGATATTCTTCTTTTGCTTCTCTGTCCATGTTGGGAAGAGCTGTTCTTATAATACCTTCAGGAAAAAGAGGCGAAGAAATGGTTCACAATATGTTCTTCAAATGTTTATCTCACAGCAAGTCTGTTCTACATACATTCATTTGCATAAGGGCTGGCAGATATTTGTTTAAATGATTACACAACAGAGAAATTGCCCCCCAGTAATCGTAGTACATATCAACTACAATTCACTCCACCCACACTGCATAGAATATCTGATGTTGGTTAAAGAAGTGAAGAATATGTTCTTTTCGTAATTTAATATGAATTTAATGTATTTGCATGTCCTGCCCTTATAAGATAATTATAATGCAACTTTATAGTCAATTCTGAACTTTCTAATAGAAGAGTACAAAAATGTATACATTGACTGTAATTTTATAAATGGACATGTATATTCAGGAAAATGCATCCATTTGAATTGCATTAATTGCTTAGAAAATGTACACATGCACACACACACACACACACACACACAACAAAAAGTGGAATACTCCAGGGGAAAAGAATATGTATGCATATAAAATTTTTCAAACACGTTGTCTAAAAAGCACAAGACTGGAAAAAAAAAACGAAGTCAAACACAATAGAATCATCCATCTGCAAAATTGGATTCTGCAAGAGCTTGATAAGCTTTTTCCGTGATCTTGCCTGGTCCGGCTTATAATATGATGATTGTTGAGGTTTTAATGGAGAAGTCTGAGGAATTTGATCTTTGCCATTTCCAATATGAGAAAGGGCATTAGGATTTGCACACAAAGGGTTGATTTATGTTATCTCATCTTGAATTGCTAACAAAACCAGCTGGCCTCCCAGTAGCAAAATGTTATTCCTCACCTGTTGTAATGCCAGTAAAGATTATGTTGCTGTGGTTTGTTTTAGGGAAATGAAAGTGAGGCAACATTGTTAAAAACATCTATTGTATTTTGGTTTTTACGGGTTTTTGAATTGGGGGGTCATGATAAAAATGGGTTCACTAATCGATTTGTAGTTCAGGAATCTAAGGTAGGCTGAGATCTCAAAATTTCCATAATATATATTAAGACTAGTGTTTGTTCTTTGATGGGATTTGGAGGGTGGGTGGATTTTAGACATTATGATGCCATTTTCTCATGAGAGGAAAATCTTGGCTTTCTTTTTCTCCATCTTGGAAAAGGAAAGAAAGAAAGAAAGAAGGAAGGAAGGAAGGAAGGAAGGAAGGAAGGAAGGAAGGAAGGAAGGAAGGAAGGAAGGAAAAAGGAAGGAAATGCTATTTTGATGGCTTTATAGCTAGGGCATATTAAATGAGCTTATCTTAAACTGAGAAACATTGTATTCAATTTCCCCCTTCTCCAGAGCTCTGTACCAGTGATGGGATTCATTTTTTTTCTACTACCGGTTCTGTGGGTGTGGCTTGGTGGTCATGCCATGGCATGGCTTGGTGGGCATGGCTTGGTGGGCATGGCAGGGAGAGGATACTGTAAAATCCCCATTTCCTCCAGATCAGCTGGGACTCGGGAGGCAGAGAATAGATGTGGGTGGGGCCAGTCAGAGGTGGTATTTACTGGCTCTCTGAACTACTCAAAATTTTCGCTACCGTTCTTCAGAACTGGTCAGAACCTGCGGAATACCACCTCTGCTCTGTACCAGCTCATCTACAATAGGGATAGATGGATTATGCCATTCCCAAATACTTCCATAACAACCTCTGTACCCAACAACAGTAATAGAATAAAGTACTAAGGGGCAGATTTAACAACATCCCTTTTCAATTATATGCATCTGTTTTGGAATGCAAAGGTTAAAACTATCACTCAAACCTTCCTGAGCTGCCATTATATTATATGACCTCATGAACATTTCATCAGATATTTGGAATGGCCTGGGACTGTGATTATGTCCTTCCTACTAAGAGATCAGTCTCGCTTAATCACCGCAAAGGCCACTTCATTCTGCACCATTGCAATCACAATTAGAAAAGGATTAGACTATTTTGAAATGAATGATTTTATGTCAAAACCCCTTAGCTAGTGTTTCTTATTGACCTTCCCATCATATATTCTGCTCATATGCAATCTCTCTCTCTCTTTCTCTCTTCTACTTTTAGCTTTTTTAATCTACTGCCATTAGCATTTAAATAAATCAAGTGAACCATTTCTCATTTTTTCCCCTCTTGATTGCCCAGTTTTGGTGTTTTTGAACATATAGCTAATAAATAAAACCAGGGTACTTGGGATATGGAGTAAGGGACAAATACATTTGTTACCAAAATATACAGGAACCTCTGGAAGAATGGGGATTTTTTGCTTCTGGTCCTGAGTATTTCAAGTTAACAGCTGTGTTAAAAATTGTGCACCACCTTCCCACTGCTTGTGAAGTTTGGGGGGGGGGGCTGAAAAGAGTGTGGATATAAAATTATAAGTAAATTTTGAAGAGGCAGCACTGTTCGAAGACATCTCTGTGGTCATGTGGCCGGCATGACTAAACACCAAAGATGCACAGAACACTGTTACCTTCCCGCCAAAGGTGGTTCCTGTTTTTCTACTTACATTTTTACATGCATTTGAACTGCTAGATTGGCAGAAGCTGGGACAAGTAATAGGAGCTCACTGTTACACGGCGCTAGGGATTTGAACATTGAACTGCCAACCTTCTAACTGACAAGCTCAGCATCTTAGCCACTGTGTTTTCCCTGATTATCAACTTTTCCACCTCCTGAATGCATTTTAAGGCTTGTCCCTACTTTTCTAAATACACTTCAAAATGCATTAGGAAAAGCATTAAAATAGTGTTTTATGCTACTATTTTTCATGAAGATTTTTAATGGAGACAGCAGGAACAAGAAAGAATATTAGTAAGTGTAAACATAACACAGAAGACTGAACTTTTATGACAAACCAACACAGAAGACTAACAAATTGTGTTTAGTTTGAAGAGCCACTTCTTTTACATGCATTATATGGGGCCAGCTGTTGATTACAAAATTTAACCTTTATCTAAGTTTGGAAGTCATAATACTGTCAGTGTTTTTAAGTAGCTGGTTGAGACACTGAACATTTCATTTATAATCCCATGCAATCACATATACTAGGATATGGGTATAATTTCCATTAGAGATCATTTATAGCTTGAAAAAACATGTCAAATTATTCTCCTATGCAGAAGGTGCATTTACTTTAAATCAAGCAAGAAAATCAAAGGCATTGTTTCCTGTAAAATAAATCCAAGGCCTGAATGCACATTACAGGTCAAATGGAAACACGCTGATGCTTTCAAAGCAAAGTCCTTAAGGCCATATTTGGGACACGTAAAGGAATCTTGGTGATGGCGCAGTGGTTGGAATGCAGCATTGCAGTGTAATTCTGCCAACTGCCAGGAGTTCAATCCTAACTGGATCAACATTGACTCAGCCTTCCATCCTTCCAAGGTCAGTAAGATGAGGACCCAGGTTGTTGGGGGCAATATGCTGAGTTTGTAAACAACTTAGAGAGGGATGTAAAGCACTATGAAGCGGTATATAAATCAAAGTACTAGTACTCTTGTTAATCTCTTTCAGGTAATTATCCATACCCACTAAAGCCAATGATAATGGATTGAACCTATAGCCCAATAACAATTGGATTGCAGAGTCATGTATGTAAAAATGGGTGGTGATATAAAGTGAATAAATTTGGAAAGTTGCTGGTTTCTCATTGTGATGTATTTTTGGAAAGTTGCTGGTTTCTCATTACAGGTATTTTCATTGTTAAGGGTTTTTTTAAAAAATTATTATTATTATTATTATTATTATTATTATTATTATTATTATTATTCCATTCAATCGCATCCAATTCTTAGAGACTGCATGGACAAGTCCTGGGAAGTTTTCTTGGCAAGATTTTTCAGAAGTTCTTTGCCATTGCCTTCTTCCTAGGACTGAGAGAAGGTTGGAGCAATGGTTAGAGTGCAGTACTGCAGGCTATCTCTGCTGACTGTCGGCTGCCTGCAATTTTCCAGTTCTAATCTCACCAGGCTCAAGGTTGACTCAGCCTTCCATCTTTCCGAGGTGGGAAAAATGAGAACCCAGATTGTTGGGGGCCATAGGCTGATTCTGTAAACCACTTAGAGAGGGCTGTAAAGTCTAAGTGCTATTGATATTCTATTCTAAAATTCCCTTTCAGTTAGCACACAGTTGTTTAGTACCTGTTTGTGGCTCTACAGAGAAGTATGGTTGGCCTTCAAGAATGCTGTAAACAAGTTTCGCGCTATTTCCATAGGTAGGATCATCAGCATCTGAGGCTGTCACCTGAATCACCGATGTACCTGCAAACAGAAAAGGAAACAGATACATATATTTAGATATACATATGTTTTTGCCCCACTTCCAAAATTCCAGGTTATTGTTACAATGCCAACTTCACCTTTCAATGGGAACAATGAGAAACATATAAGAGAGGTCTGTAGGAGGAAGTGATGTTCTGGCATCTAACAGCTGCAGGAACAGAGCTCTCGATCCCCTGCACTGGCTTCTGCTTCATGGGCTTTTTTAAAAAGCCAAAAAACCCTTGTTGATGGGGTGAAGCTAAGGAAGAGCTTCCTGTGAGGTTCCAGGGGAGATCCCAACTCTCCTGCAGAGCATTTTTCTTTTATGCCATGTTGCGAGAAGAGAGAGCCTAAGGTGGCTGTCACAAAACCGGAGCGAGTTTAACATCCAAGAAAAGTTCTGGGGCGGATTTGGTGAACTGGGTGAGAAGAATCCTTTTTTAATTCAAAGTGTAACCCCGAAAGAATATTCAGGAAAGAGAGACATATCATTACTTTTAAGTTGTGGCGACCAAGCTATTTTTGAGTAAAATCTTAGAACTTTTAGAAACATATGAGAGATTATCTTTACTAATTGCACCCTGGAAAATCCACATTTCATTTCTTTAAAAGAGGTTTTACTAGCAAATCACCAGTGGTTATTCCAACAGCTGTACAGATTATTGCAGATCTCTCTTCAATTAATTTTTTGGGGAGTATACAGTTGAGTTAATTCTATTTGCTAAATACATTTCTCCTCCCCTCCCTTCCTGGCAATTTGTTAATATTATGATTTGGAGTATTAATTTTATGGCTCTTTGTGTCCAATCTCCAAAAGTGCTTTGGAGTGCACAGGAGTGCGAACATGACTCCTGCCTAAAGGTAAAGGTTCCCCTCACACATATGTGCTAGTCGTTCCTGACTCTAGAGGGCGGCGCTCATCTACATTTCAAAGCTGAAGAGCCAGAGCTGTCCGAAGACGTCTCCATAGTCATGTGGCCAGCATGACTAAATGCCAAAGGCACACGGAGCACTGTTGCCTTCCCACCAAAGGTGGTTCATATTTTTCTGTTTGCATTTTTACATGCTTTTGAACAGCTAGTTGGTAGAAGCTGGGACAAATAATGGGAGCTCACTCTGTTATATGGCACTAGGTATTCGAACCGCCAAACTGCCAATCTTTTGATCGACAAGCTCAGTGCCTTAGCCATTGAGCCACTGCCTGCAGCATCTTAAAGCAGCCATGTCTCTTCCCTCTGCTATAATATGTTATCTCAAAGGAAATAAATGATTGCTTAATAATAACTCAACATGCTAAAGACAAGGTTCCTATAACAAACTATCCCACAAGCTATTCAGCTTTGTGAGCTTTGTTGCATATGCAGTGATTCGTTCATCATTTCTCTGCATGTTTCATGGGTGATTACTTTATTGGAAAGGGAGTTTATTTGACTGGAAAGAACATTTAAAACTGTGCTTTATATTTTGCATTGTGTAAAAGCCTTAGTCAGCCAGTACTGTAATAGATACCAAAAACACTTCCATGATATACATATGATAAATGTAAAGTGACTATTGGCACAATATAGACCACAGTATCCAGGGATGTGGTGGCTCAGTGGCTAAGATGCTGAGCTTGTTGATCAGAAAGTCGGCAGTTCATGGGTTCAAATCCCTAGCGCCGCATAATGGAGTGAGTTCCCATTACTTGTCCCAGCTTCTGCCAACCTAGCAGTTCAAAAGCATGTAAAAAATGCAAGTAGAAAAATAGGGACCACTTTGGTAGGAAGGTAACAGTGCTCCATTGCCTTTGGCATTTAGTCATGTTGACCACATGACCATGGAGACATCTTCAGACAACTCTGGCTCTTCAGCTTAGAAACAGAAATGAGCACAGCCGGAAATGATTAGCACACATGTGTGGGGAAACCTTTACCTTTACCTAGACCACGGTATAATCAGCTGAGTTTGGCCAGCTAATTATGGCAAGCTAATTATGATCTCGTATTTGGTGCAGAAGTCATATAGATGTGCATGCAAAATTTTGCTGCTTGTTTTGTTTATGAATAAAAAGTAGATGATTCCTTCCCATAAGGACTGTTATTTGTTTAAGAAAAATCACAAGTGGAATTGCATTAAGGACAGCTGTTGTTCTAATTTGTTCCAACCAATGGAATGCTGGAAAAAAAATAATGAAAATGAGGCCGGTACATTGTCAGCAGAATCACTCTCCCCAAACCAAGTGGAAGAAAACCAGATTTAGTGTTGGGAACAAGCCAGCATAAGAGAGACTGAATTTGAAGATGGGCCAGAGAAGGTTATGGGCTAAGAAACAGTCCATTAAAAATTCCCCCAACACCATCCTGATTTTGCTGTGCGCATTGCTTGGATCCAAAAACACATTTGCTGACTTTGGAGCCAAATATTGCACACATTTAATGAAGATGCCATTGGGAAAAAAAATGATGCAACTTTTTTTTAACCCTTGGCATGATCCAGCCCATTTTGATATGCTCTGGTCTCAGTTCTTTTGTACATCTGTGCAGCTTCTAAAGGAGTCTTTTCCTGGGCTTGAATCAAATATACACTTAAATTAAAGGTAAAGGCTCCCCTCGCACATACGTGCGAGTCATTCCCGACTGAAGGGGGCGGTGCTTATCTCTGTTTCAAGGAGATGGTGGTCATGTGGCCAGCATGACTAAAGGCCAAAGGTGCACGGAATGCTGTTACCTTCCCACCAAAGGTGGTCCCTATTTTTTTTACATGGTTTCAAACTGCTAGATTGGCAGAAGCTGGGACAAGTAATAGGAGCTCACTCCCTTATGCGGAGCTAGGGATTCGAACCGCCAACCTTTCTGATCGACAAACTCAACGTCTTAGTCACTGAGCCATTGCATCCCTTGCATTTAAATTAAGGAGGCATTAAAAAGATTAAAAAACACTTCACAACGCTTGCCATTGTTACCATCCAAACTTGAGAACATATTTTTGAATCCCTGTGGCTATCATGCAAGTGTGTGGAAATTAGTCCATTTGTTGCTGCAAGTACAGTGAGAGGGCACAGACCAGATCCAAAGCATCTTTGTTTGCTCCAGACTTGTAATAGGAGAAGCGCTCTACATGGGGCAGCCTTTGAAGAGTATTCGGAGACTTCAACTTGTCCAGAATGCAGCCGCGCGAGCGATTGTGGGTGCACCTCGGTACACCCACGTTACACCTATCCTCCGTGAGCTGCACTGGCTACCGATAGGTCTCCAGATACACTTCAGAGTGCTAGTCGTAACTTATAAAGCCCTTCATGGTATTGGACTTGGGTACTTGAGAGACCGCCTGCTGCCAATTACCTCCCAAAGACCCGTTAGATCTCACAGGGTCAGCCTCCTCCAGGTTCCGTCCACCAGCCAATGCCATCTGGCTACTACCCGGGGGAGGGCCTTCTCTGTGGCAGCTCTGGCCCTCTGGAATGAACTCGCTGCGGAGATCCGGACCCTCACCTCTCTCCAGGCCTTCCGGAAAGCCGTCAAAACCTGGCTGTGCCGGCAGTCCTGGGGTTGATGAGTTCCCCTCCCCTCTCAACTGGTATGGCTGTATGATTTTCGTGTATTTTAATTATGTGTACTGTTGTTTATGTTCCCTTTCCCCCCTGACTTGTTCGTCGCCCTGAGTCCCTCCTGGAGAAGGGCGGCATACAAATAAACCAAATACAATACAATACAATACAAGCGGTTGGTTAGCATTTTGGAAAATTGCTGATTTCTCCATTCTAAGTCTCTTTCCCTCCTCCCTGGAGGTCAGACTCCAATAAAAAGGAGAGCGATTAGTAAAGGCCAAGAATGAATTAATAAAGGCCAGGAACGGATTCCAGAAGCTTGGCATACTTTCCAAAAACTTGTTTAAGTCATGCTAGTTTAAGTTAGCTATGTCTTGCTTCTCATAAATAGAAGAGCTGTTTCTTCCAGATTGTTGAAAATCAGCTGCTTTAAGTGTTCTCCAACTGTCACTTAGCCGACACCTTTTTCATCATGCTACCTGAATTGTTTTCATCCCTGGTGGTCACAATAAAAGCTGCAACTTAGCGTGTTTTTTCTCCCCCCCCCCCTCATTTTCTCTCACCCCCCTTGGGTTTTCATTTTGCAGCATAGCTTTTAGATGATAAAAATAGAAGCCGGGTATTCTCATTGTTCATATTTTAAAACATTCAGGGATTTTATTTTTTGTCAATGAATAAAAGGCTTTAGATGAACATATAAATCGGTGCCTAGATAGCATTTCAGATTGCTTACCATCAAAAGGAAAAACATTGTTATCCGTGCATGTAAGAAGCTAGTGTTATCAGGAAGAAATCCATCCAGGTTTCCTCTCAAATAATTTAGATGGGCAATCTTTTATCAGCTGGAGAATCCTTAGCATTGTCTGAAGCAGAGATTGCATTCAACAGGTTCTGAGCAGTTCTGGAGAACCATTAGCAGAAATTTTGAGTAGTTCAGAAAACCGGTAAATACCACCTCTGAGTGGTCCCGCCCCCATCTATTCTCTGACGCTTGAGTCCCAGCTGATTGGGAAGGAATGGAGATTTTACAGTATCCTTTCCCTGCCACCCCACGCCCACCATGCTACACACATAGAACCGGTAGAATTTTTTTTTTGAATCCCACCATTGAAAGGTCATGGAGCCTAGTCCTATCACAATTGATTTAACATCCAAGGCAAGGTACTATACACAAGTTGCATTTCTCTCTGGCTGATCACTCTTCCCAGCAAGAGAATAATGGTGCATAATTTGTGTTACCTACCCACATTGGATCTCTCTGGTACATTGGCATGGTAATTTTCATGAAGGAATTCAGGAGGGTTGTCATTGATATCTTGGACTTTGACGATGAATTCGGAGGGTGGTTCCAAGGGCCGGTTGGTGTTTCGGTCCACGGCTTGGGCAGTTAATGTGTACTGAGCTCTTTCTTCTCGATCCAGTGTCTTTGTTGCATGGATGTTCCCTGATTTGTCATCTATAACAAAAATAATGCCTGCTCCTTCACCTGAGAGAATGTATTTGATGTTCCCATCACCAGAATCGATATCTGAATGAAGCTGCAAAATGAAAAAAAACAAAAAAACATATTCACATACAATCCCCAAAGGCAACAAAGGCTACTACAAGTAGTTCTCATCTTTACAATAGTTCATTTAAGTGACCCTTCATAGTTACATCAGCAGACTTAAGACTGTTTCTCACACTTACAGCATCCCAGTGGCCACCGGATTAAAATTCAGATGCTTGGCAACTAACGCATATTTATGATGGTTGCAATATCCTGGAGTCATTTGATCCCCCTTTTGTGACCGTCTTACAAGCAAAATCCATGGAGAAGCCAGATTCACTTAACAACCATGTTTCTAACTTAATAACTGCCATGATTCACTTAACAACTGTGGCAAGAAAAGTCATAAAATGGGCCAAAATTGGCTTAACAAATGTTTCACTTAGCAACATTGGGCTTAATTTTGGTTGTAAGTGGAGGACTGCCTGTATTTCTGACATTTTCCCAAAATACATAAATTTTGTGAGACATAAATTACTGCCTTTTCTTTTTTCTATAAGGAGAAAGAAAAGTTAAATTCCAAAGGATGGAAACCTACAGTAGTAATAAATATGTCATGTCTGTTGATTGTATAATCCTTACTCTAATGGTCCTGTTGGTCCCCTGGCTTTCTACATTTCAACCCAAATCCATTATTTATTTATTTATTTCTACATTGCCCATCCCATCTTAGTGACTCTTGATCAGGGGTAGGTTGCTAGCAGCATTACTGCCGGTTTGTTGCGCAAAAAATGTGTGCATGCACATTTACACAAAAAGAGGTTTGCACATGCACAGAATGTTAGAAAAGGGGGGAAAATACATTTCTACAATGGAAATTGTTCTGCACATGTGCATAACCAAAAATCAAGATGGCGCCACTCACAATAGAACCGGTTCAGGTGTGTGGGCGGCCGAGTTACTACCTACTCAGCCGAACTGGGCGGAACCGGTAGGAATCCACCTCTGGTCTGGATGGTTTAGAACAACAGCACAATAACATTAGACAACTCAGCTCATGATGTATTTCTTTTCAATTCAGAAAGCAGGAACGGTGTATGGAATAGAGCAGTGGCTCCCAAACTTGGCAACTTTAAGACTTGTGGACTTCAACTCCCAGAATTCTCCAGCCAGCAGAATTCTGGGAGTTGAAGTCCACAAGTCTTAAAGTTGCCAAGTTCTGGGAGTTGAAGTCCACAAGTCTTAAAGTTGCCAAGTTTGGGAACCACTGGAATAGAGAAAGTAAAATTAAAAGCATTAATTGATCATTAATTTACAATAATAAAATAAGCTCAAATTACATGATGTGGGGATGTTTTTTTTAAAACACACACACACACACACACACACACACACACAGATGCCCATCTCACTCACATAGTTCCCAAATAAATATATTAGAAGGTAGAAGGTAGATTTTGGGAAAGTATTATTAAATATTTCTTAGTCATCATATTACCTTGAAAATGTTAGTGTTGTTATAATGAAGAGGTTAAATACACTGTTTTTTAGAGTAAACATTTATTAGAGAATAATGGACAGATTTAAAATACCCCTTAATATTATTTTTTTGTTTGTTATTGCCCAAACTTGTACACTGAATCTCTAAAGACATAAAAATGGATATAACTAGAATGTAGTTTCATGTAATCTAGAAAGTACATGTATGGGCCCAAAGTATATTGTAGGGATGGATTTAAAATGCATTTGGTTTTTTAAAAAAAAACATGAAAGGAAAAGCTGATTATTATTTCATAAGAATAAAAGGAAGCACAGAATATCTTAGGAAAGATTTTCTATTTAACAGATTTTTTTGATTAAGTGTATTTTTTTTTAAAAAAAGATAAGATTTGCCCATTATGGAGCTACAACAAAGGGAACCACCCATTGATTTCAACTAATCTCTCATTTCATAGCTACTTAATGCCCATTGTGATAGTTTAATGAATAGTATTAAAGCAATTAATGCATGAAATGAAATCAGAATCCTGCCACTTAAATTTCCACAACAGTAAAGGCATTTAGCGCCATTGACAGTACGTAAGATTAAGGCCATCTTTACTTTCCTACACTTCATCCTATTTAAAGCTTGAAGAATGCTCAGCTGGTTTAATTTATCACACCATGTCAGGCTATTTTAGTAGACATTCCAATGTTCTCTAGAAAAAGGGATTTTAGATCATTCGAATATGAGTTGTCCTACTACTTGATATCATAACAACTCTGGGGTTCAGGCAAATAATTAATATGTCAGAGGTTTAAACATATATTATAGCAGGTATCATCAAAGATTCATACCCAATTTAGCAACTATGTGTTCATGTAATCATAATTACAACAATGAAAGGGTTTTTTGGGACGTTGACAATTAAAAAAAAATACATTGCATACTTTAAGCCTATGCATTTTAATATCCTGTTTTGCTTATATTCTGCATTTATTGAACTTGCCTAATTTCTGGACCATGTTTATCAGATTAAGGCAATCTATTGAATTTATCTTGTAGTATTTAGTTGCTTGTTCAGACACTAGGCTAATATTGTAAACATACTCTTGAGTCTTAGTAATGGGATCCATGCAGTATTTTGGGGTGAATTAAACCAGGAGACTTTGAGTTCTAGTCCCATTTTAGGCCTGAAAGTTGGCTGGGTGAGTTTTGGCCAATCATCAGGAGATTGTGAATTCTAGTCCTAGATTAAACATAAAAGTTGGCTGGATGATTTTAGGCCAGTTAATCTCAATTCATTATGTCAAATTTAGATGACAAGTTGGTTGGTCAATTTCTATTGCAATAAATGGATCAATCATCAGTTGATCTGAAAAAGTAGAGCTGGGAAATAAACACACATACACACACATATATCATTAATACTGATATTTTTGAAGCATTTACAAGGCAGTAGTCATCACAAGCATTGGTATATCACCTGCTCAAATTTATTGTTTGGGTTTCTTTTGCAATTTGTCACTCTAGCATCAATGTTATATCCATGTTCCTTAAGGAGAATGTATAACTTGAATGTATGTTTTAATTGAAAAAAAATGTATTCCAAAATTCAGAGGAGTGTAAAAATTGAAGAAATAATTACATTTTGAAAGGCTTAATCTTTATGATTACATTCCAAATTTGGGGAATTTGAAAAAAAAAGTATTTTGGATGCCATACAACCATCATTATCAAATTCAATAGCATTAGCTTGGGGATTAGTTAAAATCATATTAGAATCATCTTTGATAATGAAAATGAGTTTTGAAATATATTATTTCGATCTTATATCTGGTGATTGTCCTACATATTACATTTGCCCCTCCTCTCCTTCAATTAAATGTATAAGCTATTTTAGAATGCAGAACATAAAAGCAATATATAATCAGAGGCAAAAAGAGCAGTACAGACCAAACAACAAGGCAATAAACCTCAGAAGCAACAGTTAAAGTCAATATTATATTCCTTTCAACTTAGAATGTGATACAAAAAGTTTTGATGGTACAATGAATGCCTTGCATGGAGAAAAGTTTGCTTGAGCTTAGCACATCTCCATTAAAAAAGGACAAAGAAAAGACAAGAAGGAAGAGAATATACAGTATATCTGTGAAAATAATAAGTATGGCGATGAAATCAAAACCGATATGAGTCCGTTGACTAAAGTTCTTAGACAAATAACATTTTAAACAAACCGAACAAGCTATATGATAATGGAGCACATTTTAAATGTATCTGCATAATCCACATCTCTGACTAAGAATTTCATTTCCTCCTTTCCTGCAAAAAACTCTGAAAAGCATAAATGAATTTCTATTTCATATGACCAGCTACAGCTTGTCATCTGGGTGTTGTAACACCATTCTAACCATCTTACAGAGCTAACTATTAATCTTAAATACTAAAGGATGGATTGTTGTTTGGCTGGATTTACAGCTAAATTAATAGTTCTAATCTCGGTTGGATAGGAGAAGTCTTATCAAATGAAGATGAATATAGTGTCCCAGGATAATACTGCAGTATCCAATCTGGGTCAGCCACTGGAACAAGAGATTGGAACTTCCAAGTTTTTAGACTCATGCTGGAGTCTATTTTCAGGGAACCTCTCTCTTCGGACTCATGTGGGAGCCCATCTTCAGGGAAGTTCTCTCTAGCTAACTTCTAGACAGAAGGTCCCCTGAAGATGGGCTCCAGCATGAGTCCAAAAGCTTCAAAGACAAAACCTCTGGTCCTGATAACTGATCCAGATTGGATCCTGCAGAGATCTTATCTTTGAAGCATCCACAGGATTTATCCATGGCCAAATCATACCAAAACATGTTTGTAAGGAAAGAAGAAGAAAAAAGCAATGCATGTGTTGCTCTAAAAATGTACACAAAAACTTACTCGGCCTACTAGTACAGGATCCGGTCCAGTATATTCCTCTATTACAAAGAACTGGTTCCATACCCATCCTCTTTTTGACCTCTGGAGAACTTGTCCTTCCTTCCCTTTCTCATGATGACCATGCAGTGATGGCCTTGAGTGGTTCAGTTTGTCTGTTGCCATAACAAAGCTGCAGCACAGCATTCCCAGACAGAGAAGGGCAGCATGTAAACAATGATCTTCCTTCATTTTTGGTTAATGTATAGGCACCAGAGTATTCCCCAATTTTTCCCCCTTTCTTCTCAAAGGGTCACCCACAAAAGTGAACAGGAATACTATAATCCTCTGGAAAGTTCACAGGTTTTCCGTAACCGAGATGTCAATGTTCCTTAAGTCCATCACTTTAACTCTGTATAGACTCCAAAAGGTTTCCTAGAGTAAGAAGAACCAAACAGGAGAAAATTAGTTCTTTGTGTTTATTCTAAGCTCAGCATTTCAGAAACCTAGCACGTAACAGAAGCTTAATAGACCATTGAAACAAGATGCTTGTTTCTTTCCCAAGATGATAATATAAATGAACTATAAAGACACCTCAATAAATTATTCACTAGGATGACCAAGATTGGATGGTCTCCCTAGGTTGGAAACAATAATTTAAGAATGTCTAGAATTCTCAGGATATCATATTTTTTAATAACTTGATCAAAAACATACTTTTTTTGTATTCGTTGGAAAAAATTTTTAAAGTGTAGAGCAGGCAGGAATGGTCATTTTACTTATTAGCAGTCCCTCCATTTGAAAAAAAGACAGTTGTAATTTTTGGACAGACACTTTCAGGGGTTTTAAGTGGCCCAATGTAAGATCTGAACTGATATTTTTAAACAGAGGTTTTTTTGCTACCTTTGGAGGGCAGTAAAGACCACATCTTTGTTCAATAAAGCATTTATCATTTCTAGAGTCCACAGTGAAAGCCCATCCTTTTTGATACAATTAAAAAAAAAACTTTCTCACAGTCTGTACCCTTATCTTGGGCTGGGAAGCAAAAAAAAATCTATCTATAACCGTATGTGAGAACGATCTGGGAGAGACTCGGGAAACAGACTGTGGGAGCAGTGAGATAAGAGACAACATAGTTTAGTCCATAGCTACATACTGGGCAGGGCAAGAAATGCAGAAGAAACCTGTTTTCTTGGTCTGTAAAGGAGATTGGTTGAGAACTGTACTTTCAGATGTTCACGATTCTATTAATATAACTTTACAATAAAGTAGAATTAGCTCATCTGGTCATATTTCCTTCCAAGTCTACCTGATGCTGCTATAGCATGAGTCACCTCTATGGTAAAACCCTCCTGCATGTATAGGATTTTACCTAAATATACCCTCTTTCCCCGAAAATAAGACTTCCTCGGATAATAAACCCAATCGGACTTCTGAGCGCATGCACTAAAATGAGCCCTTCCCGAAAATATTTAAACACATGCGCAGCCGGTCCCCGCCATTTCCTCTTGCCACGCAAACAACATGAGGTGAGGAGGCAGGACCCAAGGGGGGGGAAGGGAGGGGGAACATGCCCCATGCCCTTACCTAATGGTCACTCCCACAACCCTAGCCACCGCGCCCCTTTTGTCATGTTAATGGCCACCGCAAAAAGAGCTGCTGCTGTGTTGCGATACACAGCACAGCAGCAGCCATGAGGTGACCATGCTTGCCATCTCCTAAACCTCAAAACTAATAAGACCTCCTCGAAAATAAGGCCAAACTCTTATTTGGGGGGGTCAAAACAACATAAGATCCTGTCATATTTGGGGAAACACAGTGATTCTTCAGGCATTTTGGCTTCCCTGCTGATGAAATTTCCAACCAAGGTCAAAAATGCTGGGAAGCTATCTTCAGAGAGATAGGGAATCTACTTTGCTAGCAGCTAGTGGTATAGTATTAAATTCCCAATTCTTTTTAGAGTCATAGTGTCAGGTATACCTGGTTGGAAGTAATAGCTTGTTGGATTTGGATAAGATAGTGGTAGCCTGCTGGATTTGAGTAAAATCTTTATAATCTTAGCTACTCTATTACTCTCTCCAACTAAGCCTTTTATTGTACTTTCATATAGCTAGTTTCCATAGTACAAAAAAGTAAATTCAGTTCCTAGTTCTTTAAACCAGATTCTTTAGTAAGGGTACCAAATATTGGAAGATTGACAGAGGGGCTACAAAGAAACATTATTGCCTGTATATGTAGTTTATCGTCATTAGATATGCCCCCCCCAAAGAAACTGTTCCTTTTAACATAAGTTCTTATTAACAGAAAGTATCAGAAATAAATAGAAATATAAAGAAAAAATAAGGCAAGCATTATTTAAAGGATCTCTACTTCATCAGCTATTCCATTTTTTTTATTTAACTGAGCTCCTATTTATTCAGTTGTTGTTCATCTGAACTGTACAATTAGCACATAAAATAGATATTTCTCACTTTCCAATCTCAGAAGTTTAAAAAAGCAGGCTGTACCTGGACAACAAGCTATATTTAATAATGTGTGAACTGTTGGGCAGATCATAGGAGCAGATTTGCTGTAGCAAAATAACTTAAAAATTTATTTTGCTGACCAGATACAGATCCTTCTATAATAGTTCCTATCATGGTTCTGAATTCTAAACAAAACATCAGAAAGTACATTCTAAGGGAAACCTTATAAATGTCAGATGCAAGGAATCAGGCCATCCATTAAGTAGCAGCATATATCAAGCTTATATAAGAGAATGAGTCACAGTGGCATACTGGTTAGAATCAGTGATGTGCAGTCAGGTGAGGCAAGTGAGACATAGCCTCACCACTTCCATCATGAAAAGGGAAAAAAATGTAAAAGGAAAAATGTGAGAGCTGAGGTCAGGCTGAGCTAGTTGCTGCCTCACCATGGATGACTCTGCTTAACTGTTTTAAAAAGCCTCTAAAAAGTGCCCTCTACTATGAGGCAGGAGAACTGTGTGCCTCATCTAGTCTGACTTTAGGTGTTTTATGACCACTGAAGCAGAATTAAGCAAGGGTTAAAAGCCTAAAAATTCCTGACATAGGTGAGGCACGCAGTTCTCCTGCCTCATAGTAGAGGGCGCTCATTTGGGAGGGGCTTCTTCAGAGGACCCGAGGCAAGAGCAGAGTTGAAATCCTCTCTGAAACAGCTGGAAAAGGTACATGTGGGTTGGAGGGAGGGGGAGGAATTCAAACTTCATCCTCCTGGTGCGGGGCTTTGGGCAAAGGCTGGAGAGCTTGTGCTCTCCCTCCCCAAGTGTAGTTTGATTGCAGGCAGAGCCACATTGCCTTTTCAAACCTGTAATCAGTAAAGCAGGGCTGGATCCTTCTGAGGCTGGGGGAAAGTGTGTGTGTGCTCCAGTATGGCTCTTTGACTGGCTTCCTGCCTCTTCCTGTGGTCTCCTCACTGGTGCTCTCCCTCCAATCCAACTCTGTGTGTGTGTGTGTGTGTGTGTGTGTTTGAGAGAGGGGGGAGGGAGGGAGGAAGGAGGGGAAGGGAGAAGAAAAAGAAAGAAGGAAACTTCTTTCGCAAAGGAGAAAAACAAATGCTGTCGCTTTAAATCGGAACTGAGCATGCCAGGCTGTGGAATTCTGGGAGTTGAAGCCCACAAATCTAAAAAAAATTGAAACCCACCACTGTGTCAGTGCCTCACCAGCCATAAACCTCACCATACGTCACTGGTTAGAATGCAGTACTGCAGGCTACTTCTGCTGACTGCCTGTTGTCTGCAATTTGGCAGTTGAAATCTCACCAGGCTCAAGGTTGAACCAGCTTTCCATCCTTCCAAGGTGGGTAAAATGAGGACCCAAATTGTTGCGGGCAAGAGGCTGACTCTGTAAACCGCGTAGAGAGGGCTGTGAAGCACTGTAAAGTGGTATACAAGTCTAAGTGCTATTGCTATTGCTAATCCACTCATTTAAAATTTAACACTAAATTGGAGCCAGATAAAAGTCAACAGAATTCAGGAGAGGATGGATGTTTGTGGCAACGTGAAGATTCTAATCTGATGACACATTTAGCTCTGCCTGCTCTTCTCCTACAATTATCTTCCTTAGAATAAAAAAAGATGGGGAAAATTAAAGAAGATAAATGAAATGTACAAACAATTTTTCTTCCACCAGATCATTAATTTTAAATGATCCCATCCACAGTGGGTATGTGAAAAATCATCTAACATCTAAAATGTAGTTTAACTATATTACTGGGTTTGGTAATGCAATTATATAGAAAGCCTGTAGAAACATTGGAAAGGGGAGATACAGATATATGAAAGTGTTTACTATCAGTTGTTCAGGCATGAAAAAAACTGAACACAAAACATTAACCACACATCTAAGCCATTATCTTTAATTTACTAATTAGGGCTTAATGCAGTAATCGCTTGCAATCCCTTTATTTTTTTCAAAATGTCTCTGTGTAGTGACATCTGTGGAGTCTCTGTGCAACGTTCATAATGGAATGGGTCTATTTTGAATCCAGCCCGGCTGTATCTGGGCTTCTTGAGATGAAACGACCAGTTTCCTTTGAGCATCCAAACCAGAGACTTCATTTGGGCTTGGAATGAAAGCAAATAAGCCCTTTTCATCTGAACAATAGTGCTATGTCAGCCCCCCTCTTGCCTTTAGCTTCTTCTAAAAGCATCTGGGCTTTCTAACCATATTAAATACTGTTAAAAAAAAAAAAAAGGACACCCAGGGATTAGGATCAGAGAAAGCTCAAAATACACAAAAAATGTAGAAAAAAACAAAAAACCCAGCATACTGGACCAATCTGAAGCTTGTTTAATTCAGCATTTAAACATGCACACACACACACACACACACCCCATAAAGAAGACAATACCCCTCTCAGGAGGGAGTACATTTTAATAAAATGCATACTTAAAGGACAGATCATGTTCTTATTAACATCTGGCAGACTATTGCCGTCTTTGAGCACCATTCAGAAACCACAGCTGCTTCAAACTGTGGTGCAGAACTGTTCACCAATGCAGCGAGGCTGAATAAAAACTGCACAGTCATACTACCCTTGGGCTGCAATCTCTCCATTAGTTATCAACAGGTTATGTGTGCAATTCACACTGTTGGTTTTCATCTGTAAGACCTCACAGACTTGACTCTCAGTACATGTTGTCTTCCCTTCTCCACCTTGAATTGACCCATCTGATTGATGAGTCCTCACTGTCAGTGGTCTTCTGTAACTGGTAAGGGGCAATGTTTTTCAGCTCCACCCAATATATTCTGGAATAGTCTTCCTTTCCTTAAAGTCCAGGGTTGTGTCCGAATGACCTTCTAGAAGTGAATAAATCTGGTGATGTTCTAGAAGTGAGTAAATTCCGGGTGGCTCTGAGGGTTGAGAGAATGATGAGAGAATGCCATCTGACTTTTGTATTTATGGATTTACAGTAGCATTGGTTTCTGTGTTTTTGTTGTAAGCCACTCAAGACCAGGTAAATTGTGGTGATACATGAGTTCTTAGTAAAGGCAAAGGTTCCCCTCGCACATATGTGCTAGTCGTTCCCGACTCTAGCAGGCGGTGCTCATCTCCATTTCAAAGGCGAAGAGCCAGGGTTGTCCAAAGATGTCTCCATGGTCATGCGGCTGGCATGACTAAATGCCGAAAGTGCATGGAATGCTCTTACCTTTCCACCAAAGGTGGTTCCTATTTTTCTATTTGCATTTTTACATGCTTTTGAACTGCTAGGTCGGCAGAAGATGGGACAAGTAACGGGAGCTCACTCCATTACACGGAACTAGGGATTCGAACCGTCCAATTGCCAACCTTTCTGATCAAAAAGCTCAGTGTCTTAGCCACTGAGCAAGTGGTACATGAGTTCTTAAATATGCATAATTCTCCCCTCTAGAGCTCCTTACAAATACTACTGGAAAAACAAAAGGCAGAACAGTAGATAAAGGAGGCACTAATTAGTCCTGATACTTTTATTAAGAACTATTGAAGGAGGTTTGAATGAAAGTAGAAATGAATGTTATATTTTTAAACTTACAATGACATCAGCCTCCTTTGTCACAGAGCCCAAAGAAAATAGTGTGGTAAAAAATGGGGTAAAATGTGAAATGAAAAAAGGAAAAAGAAACAGATTTGTACAGCTTTAGATGCTGACATTTGAAAACTAAAATGTATAATTAACACGAAAAAGCACCATTCTATAAAATATCAAGTGGCATCCTCGCTCCAAAGGCAGACGAATAACAAACTTTAAGAAAAATAAGTCTGTTTTTCTTTTCAAAAATTATATTAATTATACAGAACAGAAGTTCCACAGTGATTTTCTTAAAGGAGAAGGGGGATAACAATTTTCATTTGATGACTAAAAGACACGGCTAGAACTTATAAATCATATCTGACTAATTATTTTTCAGTGTCTTCTCTGTCTACATATATAATCCTAGTTGGACCAAAAACATTTCCATAGAATGCCTTTTCACTTGTCATTCATTAGATCAAGGGCGTCAAACTCAAGGCCCATGGGCCAGATGGGGTGCTTAAATCTGGCCCATGGGGTCAGCCTGAAAATAGCAAAGGACAAGCCTGTGGGGCTGGCAGGATGTTGCAGAAGGCTGTCCATGCTGAAAATGAGACACGGGAGGCACGTGTGATCCTCCTGCACCCTGTTTTGGCCAGCAGGATGCTGCAGGAGGCATCCGTCCTGTCTCCCCCTCCCACAGCTGGCCCACAGAGAACAATGCTGATCCAACCATCAAAGAAATCCAGTTTGACACTCCTACATTAGACTAAATAATCTCTTACATTTTTCTAACCAGCACTTTTACATGACCACTGATTACTTATTCTGTCAGAAAATTTCTTCTTAGATCTAGGTTGCTTCTCTCCTTGATTAGTTTCAACCCATTGCTTCTTGTTCTAACCTCGGGTGCTTTGGAGAATAGCTTGATTCCCTCTTCTTTATGGCAACCCCTGAGATATTGAAACACTGCTATCATATCACCCCTAGTCTTTTCATTAAACTAGACATATCTAATTCCAGCAACTGTTCTTTATATGTTTTAGCCAGAGGTGGGTTGCCCTTTTTTTACTACCAGTTTGCTCGTGGATGTGTGCGTGCTCACACATGTGCAGAAGTGTCCGGATGGGTGGGTGGAGTCTCCCACCACCTCTACTAACAGTTCGCCCGATCTGGGCCAAACCAGGAGCAACCCACCTCTGGTTTTAGCCCTTAATCATCTTTGTTGCTCTTCTCTGCACTCTTTCTAAAGTTTCAACATCTTTTTTACATCATGGCAAACAAAACTGAATGCGGTATTCCAAGTGTGGCCTTACCAAAGCATTATAAAGTGGTATATAATTCCAAGGCATTTATTGAAATAAAGTGGGGGAAGGAATTTCTGAAAAAGTATAATGCTACAATTAATTTAATTTAGTAAATAAAATAATAGAATTTCATTCACATGTCTTCTTTAGACTGCTCAACTTCCTGTGAGGTGCTTTGCTCATAATAATTTTGTGCTGCATGACTTTGTTAATCAAATTGCTGTGTAATAGTCAGGCCAGCTCAGTGGTGCACTATATTGCCAAGGAAAGCCAATGGCAAAAATAAAGACATAAAATTTAGACAGGGAGATGGGGATCAGAATCACAATTGTTGTTGTTGTTGTTTTATTTCATTTGCATGTAATTTAGTTATTTTAAGATACATAGAGAGAATTGGTTTGGTGGCATGATAAAGGCTCCTGCTTTTGTTATAAAAAGCCAGCAGAATGATCTTGGGCCAGTCATTTTTTCTTAGCCCTAGGGAAGTGCCTTGCCATTGCCTTTTTCCTAGAGCTCAAAGAAAGTGACTGGCCCAAGGTCATCCTGCTGGCAACTTCTCCAGGCAACTGCTAGAAGTCAGTATTGACTTGAAGGCACCCCCTGCTTCCAAAAATGATGCATAGAACAGCTTATATATCTAGTCTTCATATTGTTGACAATTTTGCTTTTCAGCTATGTTCAAAACTATTATTTGCTGTGAGTTTTGGAAGGATTAAGAAATACACCAAAGACTTTTGGTTCCATATGTGACCCAGGGGTCTACCAATGAATGCTTCTAAGGTTGAAACTTGATGAAAATATCTTCCCTTCTAGGAAGTCAAACCAGGGAACATCAGTCAACCACTATTTGCATGGAGTACCTCCAAAGATTAAGCTAGAGAATTGTGACTAGATTACCTTAAATTGCTGTACTTGATGCTGCTATTGAAGACCACAATCAGCTGAACAGAACTTAAATTCCCATTTGGTAATGAGTCAGATCCAATAATGTTTCTAATGCAAATATTGTAAGAGATGTACTGATTTGCAATGTGTTTCTGAGTGCAGATCAATGTGCTAGTTATCACCCATAAAACCTATGCAGGTTGATTATCTGGTAATTATTTGTTCTGGACAGAAACAGCCTATCCATTTTGAGAAGGCAGAGAGTGCCTGTTGAATGTCTTTCCATTGAGATGACATATCAAACATTCCCATTGTTGAGAGTTTAGAATGGTTGCTAGTAAAAGAGAAAAACACTGCCAGAGCTAATCAATCAATACATAATGAATCAATCAGTCTAGACCAAGTGTTGTTCAAACTTGACAATTTTAAGATATGTTGACTTCAACTCCCAGATTCTTCCAGCCAGCATGAGAAGAAGTCCACATATCTTAAAGTTGTCAAGCTTGAGAAACACAGATCTAGATAATAAAGTCCAGCAAATCTCCAGAAAGTGAAAGCCTAACCAACTAATCAGAAGCAGAAATCTTCCCCTTGTTCCCAGATGAGTTTTTAAAATGGGAAGAGCCATCTCTCTTTTGCCTTGGACAATCTTCCATTCCAAGCTGTCTTGTGCCAGCTGAATTGAATCATCCCAGTCTCAGCATCGGTATTGATGAATCAGAAGAAATTAATGAGCTAAAGGAAATATAGAGTGTGGTTATGACAAGAATCCTTTTATTAATTCATATTAGGGACTGGTTTGCACAGAAGGGCTTAATATTGTCTTACTCTACTTCTCTCTTTGGTTTTATATATCTTCTATATATATAAAAAATGGCTGTATGTGTGTGTGTATACAGATGATTTACTCTCTGGAAACAAATACTAACACCCTTCAGGGCATGTGTTCTGTTATGATATAGCCTGTTGTGCCTTAAAATGGCTTCTACTGTACAGCACAGTGGAGTTACCCTGGTAACAGGGGGCTCCCTCTGGTAAGAGGGAAAATCTAACATTAGAAATTATGTTTGGTCTGGACATTTTCCCCCTATAAATAAATCCCCGGAGAATGCTGGATTATCAGCTAGTATGTATATAGAATCCTTGCTATTGATAGGAATTCTGATATCCTTTCTTTCATTTGCCCATTGCTCTTTTAATGCTATACTGTCTGTTCAACTCTTAACAGACAGACAACTCTTATCTTCTCATTAGATGCTGCATTCATTCTGGCAGGGATGTAGCTAAATGTTTTGTAGCTCTGATGCGGCAGAAAACAACGTCTACTTTCTCCCTCCACAGTAAACCACAAGGGGAAAATTTGCTCTTAAATAAAAGTGGTGCTGTCAGGCTACCAACTATCTCGCTCCTCCAAACAATATGGGACAATGCAACAATAAGACTTGGACAGGAAGGGCTTAGGGACACCTGTGTAAAAGTGCCAGAAGTGTCCCTGTGTGCAACTGCAAGTGTGTACTCCATTATAGCTATTTATGGAAGAATGTGTTTGTGAATATGCAGCAAGGCTGATATAAATAATGTTATTCCTCTGTGCTATGCTGTGGAATAAACAATTGCCTGCATTTCCCAACTCTGTCTCAATGAACTGAATTATTTTGGAAAGGTGTTTAAGTAAGCTTGCTTCCCTGCTGAGAATTTTTATGAGCAATAGGAGAAAAAAAATGGCTTGAGTCTGCTTAGTTATTAGCAGCCCTGTATTCCTCTAGCAATTCAAGAATTTTCTTACATTTCATGAAATTGCAGTTTGAATGCATTAAAATTTCTGAGTTGGATATGCACCAGGTCAATAGTGACAGAGACTTGTTCATTTTGACTCTAGATACAGTTACAGGCTTAATTCTAGTTAACAAGAGCCTTGACAGACAGGGCCATTATTCTGCATCATGGATGGTCAACCAGAAACTCAAATATGGACAATGGTGAAGTAATGTCTATGGAAATTCTCAGTCATCTACCCTGTTTTCCCAAAAATAAGATCTCCCTGGATAATAAGCTCAATTGGGCTTTTGAGTGCATGCGCTAAAATAATCCCTCCCAGAAAATATTGCAACACAGCAGCAGCCATGAGGTGACCATGCTCACTGCCTCCTGCACCTCAAAAATAATAAGACCTCTCTGAAAATAAGGCCAAACACTTATTTTGGGGGGGTCAAAAGAAAATAAGACCCTGTCTTATTTTTGGGAAAACATGATAGGTTATGGTTGTTGCAAAGGTGCTTTTTCAAAAGGCAACTGGACTTTGTTTTTCCTTGAAAATATTTCACTTCTCATTCAAGAAGCTTCTTCAGTTCTGACTGAATGGTGGAGAATAGAAGGATTCCATTCAGTCAGAACTGAAGAAGCTTCCTGGATGAGAAGCGAAACCTCTTAAAAGAAAAACAAAGTCCAGTTGCCTTTTGGAAAAAATACCTTTGGGGCAATAGTGGAATAATGTTTTTTTCCACAGTTGTGCCTAAGAAACACAAATCTCACATGAGTCAAGAAGTGCCACACACAGTTGTCAATACCAGTAATCATTAATTGAACAATCCTCCATGGATCTCTCTGATCTTCTTTTAACCTCTAAATTATAGGGACACAGTGGCTCAGTGGCTAAGACGCTGAGTTTGTCGATCAGAAAGACCAGCAGTTTGGCTGTTCGAATCCCTAGCACCGCATAATGGAGTGAGGTCCCATTGCTTGTCCCAGCTTTTGCCAACCTAGCAGTTCGAAAGCACATAAAAAAGGGAAGTAGAAAAATAGGGACCACCTGTGGTGGGAAGGTAACAGCACCTTCGGCATTTAGTCATGCCGACCACATGACCACAGAGATGTCTTTGAACAGCATGGATCTTCAGCTTTGAAACAGAGATGAGCACCACCCCATAAAGTTGGAAACAACTAGCACATATGTTTTTATCTATGTCAGTGTTTCTCAATTTTGGCCACTTTAAGATGGATGGACTTCAACTCCCCAAATCCCCCAGCTAGCATGAGCTCGTTGGGGGATTCTGGGAGTTGAAGTCCACCCATCTTAAAGTGGCCACGGTTGAGAAACACTGATCTAGATTATTTCATGTATCTAGATTGTGATTTCCTCTTACATGAGCTCCAAATTAAAGGATTCCAGATGTTGTGCTCTCTTTAGAGGATACTCTGGTATCCTAATGATTTTGGCTGCAGTTCATCAGAACAATCAAGTGATTCAGAGAAAGAGGCTAATTTTAGAAAAAAGGAAATAGAAATAGAATAGAATGGGGGGAAAGCAGGAGGGAATGTAAGCCTCTCCTACTGGCAAATAGGTTAAAATGAAGACATGATCCTACTAATCAGTTGCAGAAGGCTTTGTCTCTTTATCAGATCTATTGATGAGGAGCAATTAATATATCTTCAAGAGATAGTGACATCCTAGCCAGCCATTAGAGAAGAGTTTAAAAGGGTCATCCTTTCTAAAGAGGACAACAATGTATTAGCTCCTGGAAACTGTTCCTTCCCTGTACCCAAAAGAGTAGAGACAACTAAGACTGCTGGAAGGAAGAAGTAGTGAAATTAAAAGCTGGTGAGAACTTTGTTGCAGAGTAATGAGGCAGCATCTAGAGAAGCCATCCTACTCTTCAGAATTTATGACTCTTCTCCAACCTCCCTCAGGGTTACTTGCAACTGAGATACTTTCCTGATCATCTCATGAACTTTTGTGAATCTAGATCAGTGGTGGGTTCCTACCGATTCAGACCGGTTTGGCCAAACTGGAAGTGGTTTGGCAGGCCTGGGTCACTGGAATCGGCAGTGACCCAGGCCTGCCATACCCCAAAACTGGTTCCCCAGATGGCGCTGATAGCACCGCCATCTTGTTTTTCAATTCTGCAAATGCACGCACACGAGCACACTGACAGTAGTTCCTGCCGGAACCCACCCCGATCCAGATCTATGGCTCAAGACTCACAACTTTCTCTTCTTGTTTTCCCTTTAGGACATGACATGAGTCACTAAGTTAAAAAGACCAAGCTATAAACAGTGAACCATGCTATTTGCAAGAGGCTACTAATCACAGATTTTCTAGCCAGCTACTCTTTTTTTCTCCATATTAGACCAGCGAAGCCAATTATTTAAGAGTGATTTATAGTGATTACAGTCATAAAACAGAATAATCATTTCCAGACTGAAATTTTATCTTTTTTGGAGATAAAAATGATCTATCTTTCCCCTACAACATTACACCCACAACAATGTTTTGCACGATTTAAGATGAAAAACAATAACCTGCATCCCTTTAAGTAGCTTTTTGTGATTCCTTTATTATTCCTTTGTTATTTTAATTTTTTTTAAGATTTTCTTCTTTTACAGAAAAGTGTGCTTTCTACATGTGCCCGCATATGGACATCTGTATGCATTAATCCATACAAATTACATTGATGGTTCAAATTATGGCAATGTCAGTCATCCAGAAAAATAGCCTCTTGGACTTTAATGTTGAAAGAAGAAAATTCAACTTAAAATCTCCCCTGTAGGGAATAAAATTGAACAATTTTACTAAAATCTTTCAAAGATCAGAAATAACCATTGCCTAATCCTGATTTTAAAAAGTTACATAATTTAGATTCACATATTGTGCTACACCATGATTTATTTTAAATATAATTTGGACAAAAAAAAATCCTTGGCTCTATTGTATACTTTATTATACTTTATAATCCACACATATACAGTGTAAAGAGAGTAGATATTAATTTCTATAAAACCTTTAATTTTTTAATAATGCTAAAAACTATGATTTTAAAAATTGCATTTTAACCTTCTGAGGCAACTTCAATCAGTATTCCAAACATCAGCAGATAGCCAAACTGTCAGTTCAGGCTGATAAAATGATTTTTTTTCTTAAATCCATTTGACACTGATAGTGCTACCTGTGTCAGGTTTTCTGACAATATCCAATTTTAACCTATATTCACTTGTTTGGAAGTGAAGCAATAGCAGTTATCAGCAAATAAGAATACAACTTGATGTCATTATTCATGTTAAATCACATGATCCAGGAGATGAACTAAAATGTAATTTGAGAATTGTTGACTTATCCATGAAAATGGGGTTCTTACAGTAACAGGATAACAGAATAGCAGAGTTGGAAGGGACCTTGGAGTTCTTTTAGTCCAACTCCCTGCTCAAGCACCACTCCAGACAAAAGGATATCCAGCCTCATCTGAAAAGCCTTCAGTGATGGAGCATGCACAATTTCTGAAGGCAAGCTGTTCCACTGGTTAATTGTTCTCACTGTTGGGAATTTTCTCTAGTTCTAGGTTGCTTCTCCCCTTGATTATTTTCCATCCATTGTTTCTTGACTTGCTTTCTGGTGCTTTGGAAAATCGGTTGACACTTTCTTCTTTGGAGTGCTCCCTCAGCTATTGGAACACTGCTATCATGTCACCTCTTTTCATTCGGCTAGACATACCCAATTCCTGCAACCGTTCTTCATATGTTTTAACCTCCAGCCTGCTAATCATCTTTGTAGTACAGCCTTCTCTTCCAATATATCTAGGAGTATATTTATGGTGTAACATGTGTCAAGATTTTCTTGCCTCCTTTACAGGTATTTAAAGCCAATGGTGCATTACATGATAATAACTCTAGCAGACTAAGAGCTCATATTACTTTCTGAAGCATTCTAGAGCCTGATTATTTGTGCAGTGCAGTGTTGCTCCCAAATAACCATGAATGAGTTTGCAGGTACAGTATTTGGAACCAAGATACTAGAACAAAAGAGATCCCTACATTAGCTGACATTTTATTTATTTAATTAATTTATATGCCCGCACATCTCAGAGTTCGAGGTGATTCTGATTAGCTTGCAATGCAAATATTCTCTGTTAAGCACATAATGATAAAGATAGCTGGAGAAGATGAGACTCAAACCAAGTAAGGAATCAGAAGGAGATGACAGCTTCAATATAGAACCTGCATTATATAAAATTGAATCTTTAAAGATTTTTAAAGGATGGCATATGAAGAATAGCCCTATGTATCTAAACTAGATTTATTTATTTACTAGATTGAACATGATTAGGCAAATTAAGACCACTTTGACCACTATCAAACATATTAAAAACCTGCTAGTCTACAGCTTGTTTTTTTCCCTTAAACATTATAATACCAAAATAAGTAAAACAATGTTTTGGAAATAATTTCATCTGGTAAAAAAAAAAAAAACATGAATATGCCACCATGGTAAACAAACAAACAAACAAAAAAGGTAAAATGAATCCCTGGGATTTTATTCCACTCATTGTTGCCGACTGTAGAGGCAGTGCTCATCTCCATTTAATGGCCACCGAGAGACCGCTAATCGCTATTATGTGGCCAGCATGACATCACAGAGTATTATTACTTTCCCACCAAAGTGGTAACTATTTACCTACTTGAATTTGCATGCTTTTGAACTGCTAGCTTGGCAGGAGTTGGAGTGAGGACAGGAACTCGCCCCATCACATGGCACTCAGGTCTCGAACGTGGCCTGCCAATTGTCCATCTGATAAGCCCAGTGTCTTCACCAATGAGCTACCTCTCTGTCACCATGAGCCTTAACAATTTTCAAGGGGGGCATAGAAGAAAAGAATCTCAATGAACATTGACCTTTTAGATATTTCAATAATCAGGACAGCCATAAATCAAAGCAGAGCAAATATATACTGTGAATAGAATTGTAGTTGTTGTTGTTAGTTGAGAAGTCATGTCCGACCCATCGCAACCCCATGGACAACATTCCTCCAGGGCTTTCTGTCCTCTATCATCCTCTGGAGTCCATTTAAATTCACACCTACTGCTTCAGTGACTCCATCCAGCCACCTCATTTTCTGCCATCCCCTTCTTCTTTTGCCCTCAATTGTCCCCAGCATGAAGCTCTTCTCCAGTGAATCCTTCATTCTCATTAGGTGGCCAAAGTATTTGAGTTTCCTCTTCAGGATCTGGCATTCTAAAGAGCAGTCAGGGTTGATCTCCTCTAGGACTGACTGGTTTGATCTCCTTGCAGTCCAAGGGACTCGCAGGAGTCTTCTCCAGCACCAGAGTTCAAAGGCCTCCATTATTTGGTGCTCAGGCTTTCTTATGGTCCAACTTTCACAGCTATACATTGCATCTGGGAAAACCATCGCCTTGACTATACGCACTTTTGTTGGCAGGGTGATGTCTTTGTTTTTTAGTATGCTGTCTAGATTTGCCATAACTTTCCTCCCCAGGAGCAAGTGTCTTTTAATTTCTTGGCTGCAGTCCTCATCTACAGTGATCTTGGAGCCCAGGAAAATAAAATCTGTCACTACCTCCATTTCTTCCCCATCTATTTGCCAGGAATTGAGAAGGCTGGATGCCATGATTTCAGTTTTCTTAATGTTGAGTTTCAAGCCAACCTTTCTACTCTCCTTCTTCACCCACATCAAGAGGCTCTTTAGTTCCTCTTCACTTTCTGCCATCAGATTGGTATCATCTGCATATTTGGGGTTGTTGATAGAACTGTGAAGCCAGTGGTGGGATTCAGTCAGTTCGCACCACTCGGGAGAACCGGTTGTTACCTTTCTGAGCAGTTTAGTGAACTGGTTGGAAGAAATCATTAAGGCAGAGAACCAGTTGTTAAATAATTTGAATCCCACCACTGTGTCAAGCCATTGCAAACCAAAAACAAAAAAAAAAAAAACAAAAAAAACCCCCAAAAAACCACACCCTTTGTGTTGGTTTCCTTCTTTCACTCTCAGACATTTTATAAAGATGGCAATTAGAACAAAGGAAAATACAAGAGAGAGGGAGAGAGCAATCTCTTATTATTTGCCCTTTAGGCTGAGAACTTCCCCAATTAAAAAGTGCAAAGAGTATGACTCTAAAGCTCTTCATTTAGATTCCTGAACACTTTGGGTGCGCTAGGAGGGTTTGTTTCTAGAGATTCACTGAACTACTTCGTAGCACTGACGGTTTCTGATGCACAGAACCATCCATGCTTGTGAATTTCTTTCTGATGACTGGGTCTTTGGCTGATCAGTGCACATCAGTAATGGAGTGGTGGGTATGAAGCATGATCCCACCACTATCTCAATTATGCTGTGAAAGCATGGTGGCATCTCTCCCAGGCTTTGCACTAGCTTTGACAAGAGAGAGATATGCTGTATTATTTATATCCGATTTCTACAGTTATTCTGTTTTTTCAGTCTCCATTTAATTTGCAGGTATGTGCAGTGTGGAGCTAGTAAAGCCCAATTTAAACATGTAATAGAAGCAAAACAGCCCCCGAACTGAAATGACATAGAAATAGTCTTAAGGGAAAACAAGGAGGGGGGGAGGGAAGGAAGACTAAAAGGTTCAGGAAATGAAAAATGGTTGTAAATGGTTTTCACGTTCCTTTGCTGCCCTCGGGGAGATGCTCTTGAGATAAATGTGATACCAGCTGTCTGTTTTTAAATATAAACTCTGCTAGAATAGCAAACCAAGCAGCATTAAACACACAAAAAAGTAGGCTTATTACGGAACAGAATGATTGACAATATCATTTGAAATAATGGCGAGGCTCTTGGGGGAAGTTTATTCTAAAATAATAATTGTGTACTTGGGCAAATTGGAACTTAGTGTAAAATTCATAATTCACATTGTACTCAAAATTCAATATTGCTGTCCCCTTTGCCCATTCAGCTTCCAGTTGATATTATATAAAGTTGTAGATGGAACCCGGGAGGAAATAATCCATATCAAGTAACTGTCTTTTTGTCACTTATTTTCACCCAGTTCTTATGCATATTTTGTTCAAGGTCAGACTTTGCCTAAGAACATTCCTTTTTGCATGCACTCGACAAACAACACAAATATACTATAGCCAAAATCATTGTAATTTATGATCTGTCCAGCTGTAATCTAAATATGTAGCAATTCTAAATGGCAGTGTAAATCTCAAATTCTGTCTTTCAGATTAATAAGCATCAGAGTTGCTGATGCCACCAGAAATTTTCCTATCAATTAGGAATTAATGCAACTCTTAATTAATTTGTTCTCCACAGTTTTGCTCCACATCCTTTTAACAGTTTGCCTTTTACTTTTTGTTTTGTTTTTAGATTTACAAATTACTCTTGTTGTCTCAAGAAAAAAAAATTAAGGCCATGATTGGAGATTCTTGAAGTCCAAATCATCAATTAGAGAGCACATCTACAAAAGTTACTAGCACCATTGGGTAAGTAAACATTTGAATACTATCATAAGTTTGTCTTTTCTTTTATCTAAACATCTGCTGGTGTGGGGAGGGGAGAGGGAAAGAACATTTGACCTCTGGTGCTTTTTCTTGCCACAAGCAAAGGATTCATTCAAAAGAATCATTGGTGAACCAAGATTTTAGCAGGAGTCTTGTTCTTAGAGAGAAATGATTAATAGTCTTCTCCAGTCTGGAGTTTGTGCAAACTGTTAATTATGGGCGGAAAATGCTCCCCATTGTATGAACCAAGGCTGAAAAACCTTTGGAAGTCATACTGTGCAAAACTCTTCTCCTTTTCTTCATTATTATTTCTATGATTCTGATGAAATTTAAATAGACTATTTATTTCAATTTAGAAAAGGATGTGTGTTTGTTTTTGTCACTTATTTAGTTGCTTAGGCCAAGAGAAGTGTATGAATATTTTCCCTTTACTTCTACGGTCTTCTCTTTAGCTTTTGGCTGCCTCCCTGGCTTTTCATTTTTTTCATACCCCAAGACAGGTCTCGGGAGGGAATTCCTTCCACCTGGACCTTGTTTCTGGTGGGAATTTTTTTTTTTTTTAAACAAAACTTTTTTTATTTTTCTTTGAAAAAAAACACAAATATATCATTTGTCAATCATTAAAACATTGAAGTACAATTTTTTTTTGTTGTTGTGTGTATCCCTCCCTCCCTCCACCCCCCCACCCTCCCTCCTCCTTCTCCCCCCCCGACTTCCCAGAACCCGTACCCGGTATGGATTTTTAACTAACACAGTCTAAAATCTATTGAGAAAAAAGAAATAAAGAAATTAATGACATTCTAGATTGACCTTAGCTTCTTCTTACTGAACTAACTTTTAACAGTTTAAATCATTTCTGATCTTAAGCATAGGCTAACTGGAATTTCTTAGTCCCGTATTTATTTTGTATATAGTCAATCCATTTTTTCCAGTCTCGTTTATATCTCTCATTTGAATGATCTTTGAGATATGCCGATATTTTAGCCATTTCCGCTAAGTTTGTTACTTTCAATGTCCATTCTTGGATTGTAGGCAAGTCTTCCTTCTTCCAATATTGCGCCACCAACAGTCTTGCTGCAGTTATCAGGTGCAAAGTCAAATTGGTCTCTACCACTGTAAAGTCAGTACATATACCTAGTAAGAATAACTGAGGACTAAACTTTATCCTTCTTTTAAAAACATTTTGCATGACCCACCATATTTTTATCCAAAATGCCTTAACCTTTTGGCAAGTCCACCATATATGATAATATGTAGCATCGAGAGAACCACACCTCCAACATTTAGGCTGTACATTCGGATACATAGAAGCCAACTTTTTAGGATCTAAATGCCATCTATAGAACATCTTGTAAAAATTTTCTCTCAGATTTTGAGCTTGTGTAAATTTCACATTTCTTACCCAGATTCTTTCCCATGTATCCAACATTATTGGTTCCTCAATATTTTGAGCCCATTTTATCATACAATCTTTAACTAATTCTGTTTCTGAATCCATCTGTATTAATACATTATATATCCTCTTTATATGCATTAAGCTTTGATCTCTTATTTGTTTAAACAGATTATCCTCAACTTGAATAAAACCAATTTTTTGATCTATTTTCCACCTAGCCTGTAATTGCCCATACTGGAACCATGTTTGAACTACCTTGTCCTCTTTTAATACCTCTAAAGATTTTAATTGTAATACCCCCCTTTCCGAGGTAAGAAGCTGTCTGTAAGTAATTCTGTCCTGTTTTTGTGCTGTATTCATATTTTCAATTGCGTGTCTAGGAATTGCCCACATGGGTATCTTGTCATTTAATTTATATTGGTATTTCTTCCAGACCCGCAATAAAGCATTTCTTAAAATATGACTTTTAAAGTTCTTATCCAATTTTTTGTTGAATAACAGGTAAGCATGCCAACCAAATAGCAGATCGTGTCCCTCTATGTTCAATATTCTATCATTGGTTAAGTGAATCCAATCACTAATTACAGATAATGCCACTGCGTCATAATATAGTTTTAAATTAGGTAGTTTCAATCCTCCTCTCTCACGTGCATCTTGCATTATTTTCATCTTTACCCTCGGCTTCTTTCCTGCCCACACAAATTTGTTAATACCCTTCTGCCATTCTAAAAGGTTCGCATCTTTTTTTAGTATAGGTAACATTTGGAAGAGAAATAAAAATTTTGGTAGAATGTTCATTTTCACTGCCGCTATCCTACCCAGCAAAGATAGGTGCAATTTCTCCCATTTTTTCATCTCTGTCTGTATGCTATGCCAAAGTGGTTCATAATTATGCTTATATAATTTCCCATTTGAAGTTAAAATGTTAACTCCAAGATATTTGACTTTTTTAACTACCTCACATCCTAGCATCACTCCTAATTCTTCCTTTTGTTTAATATTCATATTTATAGCTAATATTTTGGTTTTTCCTAAGTTTATTTTAAAGCCCGACACTTGACCATATTGATTAATCATATTCATTAAAACCATACTGGATTCCTGCGGTTGTTCCAATATTATAACCAAATCATCTGCAAAAGCGCGGACTCTATATTCTTGCTGCCTAATCTTGATCCCTTTTAAACCATCCAAGCCCCGTATTTTATTCAACAATACTTCCAAAGTTATAATAAACAATAATGGGGACAAAGGGCAGCCCTGTCTTGTACCTTTTCCAATTTGAAAAGAGTCTGTTAGACTTCCATTGACTATGATTTGTGCTGTTTGCTGTTGGTATATTGCTTTAATTGACTGTAAAAAATTATCTCCTATCTGCATTTTTTGCAGTATCATCAACAGAAATTGCCAGTTAACTCGATCAAAGGCCTTCTCAGCATCCAAAAATATAAACGCAGCAGGGATCTGATTGTTCTTTCCCAAATATTCTAATGCATTAATAATTAATCTAACATTACTTTTCATCTGTCTCCCTTGTATAAAACCTGTTTGGTCCGTATGTATCAATTGTTGAGTGACCAACATTAACCTATTTGCTAATATTTTAGTAAAAATTTTATAATCTACATTCAGTAATGAAATAGGTCTATAATTTTTGGGTTGAGTAGTATCCTGATCTTCTTTGGGTATCAAAGATATAAACGCTGTCTTCCAAGATGGAGGGACTTTACCTTCCGTTTGAATCATATTAAATAATTCTCTAAGAGGTTCTACCATTTCTAACTGTAAGTTTTTATAGTAAACCGCTGTCAAGCCATCTGTACCTGGTGCTTTCCCTGACTTTAATTGCTTAATTACCTGCAGGATTTCCCCCGAGGTTATTGGTTGATTCAATTTTTGCCTGTGTTCTTCTCTAACTGAAGGTATTTTCTCTTTGTCTAAATATTTGTCTATGTCTAAACCACTAATTTTATCCCCTTTATACAGTTCTGTAAAAAATTCCCAGAAAGCCTTTTGAATCTCTTCCTGTTGAAACACCTCCTTCCCTCTATAAATCAGTTTAGATATATTTCGAGTTTTCCTTTTTTTCCTAATCTGATAAGCTAACCATCTGCCAGGTTTGTTTGCATTACAAAAAGTATTGTGTTTTGCATATAATAGATTAGTAGCCACCTGGTCAGAGATCAACATGTCAAATTGAGATTTTAATATGTTAATAGCTTCCTTAACCTTTGTATCGTCTGGGTTCATTGTTAACTCCAGCTCTTTTCTCTTAATTTCCTCTTCCAGTTCTGTTCGTTTTAACCCTTGCTTATTTCTATGTGTTTTATTTATATTCATCAAAACTCCTCTCATATACGCTTTGCTTGCGTCCCATACAAATTCCATAGATGTACCCTTATTCATATTCAAAACAAAATATTCAGATAATAATTTTTTGCAATCATTAATATACTTTTCATATCTAAATAAGTTTTCATTCAATCTCCAAGACCTTCTTGCCTGCACTACCCTTCCCAACTCCATCCAAACTGGGTTATGGTCCGAAAGGATCCTAGCTGCAATCTTTGTTTTCTTGACCCTAGAAAGCAAATCATTAGTGGTTAGAATAAAATCAATCCTTGAAAGGGATTGATGCCTGTCCGAGAAGAAAGTGAAGTCACATTCCTCTGCATTTCTTTCTCGCCAAATATCTCTCAATTCAAAATCATCCATAATGTCAAAGAAAGATTTGGGTAACTTTGCTCGCATCTTGGTATTTAGGCGGGAAATCTTCTTATCTTTCTTAGTGTCTATCACTCCATTCCAGTCACCCAATAGTATACAGGAACTATAGTCCCATTGTACTAATTTGGCATGAAGATTTCTATAGAATCTATCTTGCTGTTGATTGGGAGCATAAATTCCCAAAAGTAATGTCTTTTTCCCTTCTAAGATTAAGTCTAAAGCAATATATCTTCCGAAGGGATCTGCTTCTATTAATTCAGCTTTCATATCTTTTCTTAAGTATACAACTATACCATTCTTCTTTTCCATAGCAGAAGCTACAAAATGTTGACCAAGTTTTGAGTTGATCAAATATTTTTGATCAGTTGATTTGATATGAGTTTCTTGCAAACAAATTACATCGTTCTTAAACTGTTTGAGATAATGAAATATTTTCTTCCTCTTCTGTGGAGAGTTCAGTCCGTTGACATTCCATGTTAAAATCTTAGTTGTCATCTTTGGTTGGTTGAAGCATTTTTAGAGCTTCCTGCATGGCCTGTTTAACCTTAGGTCTAGCTCCTCCCATTGCTTCCAGATTTGTTGTTGTGGATCCTTGATCGATGGCCGATGATTGTTGATGCTGTTGCTTTTTAGCTTGTTTCTCCATACGTCTAGTAGTCATGCGGCTAGGTCTTGGTTCCATAGCACCTTGCACTTCTAGAGAAGAGAGATGCTCCATCTTGTCTGGTGGTTGTGTAGTTTGCTGTCTATCCTGTCCTTCTTGTGGTCTTTCTCTAGGTCCAGATGGTGCAGGGTGTCCGGCCTTCAATATATTATAATAAAAATCTCGGGCTTTCCATACAGAGTTGAGGCGGTATCTTTGCTTATCAAATGTAAATATGATGCCAAATGGTGCATCCCATCTATACTGTATCTGACGATTTCTGAGTTCTTCGACCAAAAAAGTGTAGTCCCTCCTGGCTCTTAACATTTGAGGTGGTATCTCTTTCAAAACAGCCAGGTCTTGACCGCCAATTTGAAGCTTAGTATTATAAGATGCTTGCAGTACCATATTTCTAAACTCTCTTGTAGTAAAATATATAACGATGTCTCGAGGAAGCTGCTTCTGCTTTGCCAGCCAGGAGTTAACGCGGTAAGCTTTGTCAATTCGCCAGTCTTGATTGGTCCCTGGTCTTCCCATCAGGCGGTCAAAAGCTTCCGATAGGATCTGTTTCAGGTTCTCCTGTTTCTCCTCACGCAGCCCCCTTACTCTTAATGCGAACTCCATTTGTCGGTACTGTATCATAATAATTTCTTTTTCAGCATTTTCCACTTTTTGTTCCACCACCTCTGTTTTCACTGTTAAGTTAGCATTGGCATCATTAAGAACCTCTAGAGTATCTTCCACTCCAGAAATATGTTCTGTTAATACAGTTACAAGACTCAGCATGTCGTCTCTAATTTTATCAACCTTAGCATCAAATTTCTCATACAGCTCCTGTTTAAGTCCTTTTATTTCACTTTTAATTTCTTCTTTCATTTCTTTTATTTCCTCTTTTCTCTCCTCTCTATTATCTCTAAACTTATCTTCCATTTTAATTGTCTGTGCATTGAGAGCCTCGCTTAGATTACTCAGGAAAAATTCTTTCGTTAACACATCCCCAGCAGGGGGTGTAGGAAGCGGAGGCTGCAGCTTTGTGCCAGGCACTGAGGATGTGCCCCTGGAAGTAGAGGGTGACGACTTCAAGTTAATATTTGGTTTTGAAGCCATTTCAAAATTTATCTGCCTGCAGTTAATAAAACTCTATTGCCTGAATTGGCAGCTTTAAGTAAGGAGGCTTTTATTTTGAAGTTTAAGGCTTGGCAAAACTTTCAGTGAGTAAACATTGTAACAAGACCATTCAGCAGATTCATCACCATTTAACTTCCAAATAAGCAAGGTTAATGAAGGAGTAAAATTCTTCTATTGTGAAACCAAAACAAATGATAAGCAATCTCTTTTGTTTTGAATTTTTGTGAGAGTTAGCAAAAAGTGTTCGTTATTACCGGAGAGGCCAGCCTGCTCGGCGCCATTTTAGAAGCCTCTGAGTAAATAATTTTTCGGAGGAGAAAAAGAAAAAGAAGCTAAAATGTTGATAAGCAATTATTGTCCACAGTGAACGGATCCAGCTCGTGATAAGAATAAATCGAACAAAGCTTAGAACAGAGTGGGGGAGACTTACTTTGTCCCTGCACAAGGCAGTTTGAAGTTCCCAGCACGGACAGCCGTTCTGCCTTGGGCTAGCCCCCCTTTCCTTGCAAGCACAAAAGCTGCAAAAATCGAAGAGCATTTGCCAGCAAAACAGTTTCTTCTTTCCTTCTTGCCTGAAGGATAAGAAAACCTGATAAGACGTCAGATGGAAGATCCTCTAAACAGGTACGTAGCCAGGAATTCGGAGGCAGCTGATTTTTTTTGCTGCCACCACCAGCAAGCTCCTCCCAGGAAGCCCGTTTCTGGTGGGAATTTATGAGCAGCCAGGGAAACCCCATAACAATGGAATGCTGCGTAAATGAAAACAACCCAACAAGAGTCACTTCCATCAGTCTCCAACAAAAATACTAGTAGTCCTCAACTTACAACCACAACTGAGGTCAAAATTTCTACTGCTAAGGGACACATTTATTAAGTAGGGTTTGCCCTTTTTATGACCTTTTTTTCCACTGTTATTAAGTGAATCACTGCAATTGTTAACTTAGTAACACATTTGTTATTGAGTCTACCTTCCCCATTGACTTTGCTTGTCAGAAAGTCCCAATTGTCAGATAATCGCATGCAATGGTCATAAATATGAATCGGTGGCCAAATGTTTGAATTTTGATCTTGCAACAATCCTAAGTGTGAAAAACGGGTAACTTTGAATAGTCACCAAACAAAAATGTTGTTAAGTCGAGGACTCTCTGTATGCTCAAAAAAAAAAAAAAAAAAAAAAAAAACCATCAGGAGAAAGTCCTAAAGGTGCTTTTCCCAAATGTTTCAACTTATTATTCAAGAAGCTTCTTCAGTTCTAACAGTTTTCAAAGAAAACACCAAGAAACTTCCAGTTGCCTTTTGGAAAAAGCACCAGTGGGATAACCATGACCTGGATGATTGAGAAATTTCATAGACATCAGGAAAAAAAGTGAAAAATAAAATGCTAAAGCAGCCTGAAAATAGGGTAAAAAAAAATAGAAGTCTCTTCTGTCTCAGGAGGAACCTTTGACAAATTGCAAAATGTGGGGTCCTTGGTGCTCTCAGAGCTTGGTTGTTTTCTTGCAGACATTTCATTACCCAAACTAGGTAACTTCATCAGTGCTAGTAAAGAGTGGGGATTGCTCTCAGTTTACACTCTAGTGGCTTGCCCTGTCAGTGTTGGTGGGAGTGATCTTGGAGGTTCTTTGGTTGGGCTATTTATTATTAGCTTGTTTGGCAGTTCCTTGATTGGAGTATTGTTTACTCCAATCTATTGTTGGTCTGATGTTAATCTTGGAATTAACCTAGGCTCATGTGGGTGTTGATTGCTGGTGTGGGTGGATGGGTGCTTTCGTCTTTTTGTTCCCATTTTGGCTTGTTGACTATCTTTTGCACAGTATGTACAATATGTTTATGTCTATGTGTCCATTGTTGGCTAATTTGTCAGAGTGCCAGGCTTCTAGACATTCTCTAGTGTTTTGGACTTGGCTTGATCTAGGATGGTCAGTTGAAAATATGATTAAGTCTATCCATATGTTGTGAAATTAAAGAATTTTCAATAAGTCTTCTGGCTGGTTTACTTAGGATGTTTTGGATGGCTTTAGTTGGCTTGCATACTACTCTGATTTTATGTGTTGGTAGTTTCTGTGATGATTTTTGATCTCTGGCAGTGTTATTTTTTTTTTAACAGCTTGTATTGGTTGTGCTAAATTGGATTGTGTGAACAGATAATTTTTGATGAAGTTTTGTGGATATACTGTACTTTTTGCTGGCAGGTGTTGTATAGATATTATTTCCTTTTTCTGCTGTACAGAGCTGCTGAAGTGTGTTCGTGAAACATTTAAATAAAGCATGATTTGCAAATTCACAAGTGCATTTAGGATTAGGTAAATTCAGGAGACAACTCCTCATTTCTCTCCTTCATTTAGAGTAAATTTTCTCCAGGCATTTGTCTATAAATGTGCCTCATCAACTAGCAATGTTGATAACACAAATTTTCTCCCTCCCTCAATTTTACAAAACCAAAGTTTATCTGAAAATAATGTACATGAGTGCAAGTGAGTAACCTTAGCAGCTACTTTTTAAAAAGTATGTTCTTCAAAGTAGCCTTTTTTTATAAATGTGAATCTGTAGGCTGAAAAAAAAATCTTTAAGAAATAGTCTGCTCAGCTCCTGAGTATACAGCCAGTGGTGGGATTAAGCCAGCTCACACCTATTTGGGAGAATCGGTTGTTAACTTTCTAATCAGTTCGGAGAACCGGTTCTTGGAAGAAATCTCCTTTTGTTTTGTTTTTTTTACACTTTAGAGGGCTAATTCTGTAAAGAAGACAGGAAGGAAACATTCTGGTGTTGTTTCTAGCCTAACCTTTAGTGCCCTGCCTCTCCAGTTAACCCTTATTACATTGTAATAGCTAAGATGAAGCGCCCATCGATGTGAGTGATGTTGAGTTTGCCATGCCCACATAGTCACATGACCATCGAGCCCCACCTACTCAGCTGGTCATTAGAGCAGAGAACTGGCTGTTAAATTATTTGAATCCCACCACTGCATACAGCTTCTCTTTTTCTCCCTTGCACACACACAAAGACATATCCTCCCATTACATTAATTGCATAATCACAGCCAATGTTTACGAAAGTTGGAATAATCAACAATGAACAATCTTCTCAATATCCGGTGCCATTTTCATTCTGATTTATGAGATCCCTTAATAAACAGCTGGTGGGAAATATAATGAGTAAAAACTAAATAAATCCAACTATTGTTTAAGAAGCACAAAATAGGTGAAGCAATGCCTTTTACTAAAACAGTCTCTGCTGATAGGAGTGTGATTTATTGAAGAACTTACTTATGCCTAGACTGAAGCCAAAGCAGACTCTGGCCATTTTCTAAATCTACCATGAGATTTCTGAATGTGCCCTTGTACACACAAACAAATTGCCCCTTCGTTGTTTTGAAAAATTGGAATATTGATGGATTTCTTGTTTAATTTAGTTCCTGTCTTTTAAAGCATCCTGTCTTTCTGATTCGTCTGATTTATAATCTCAGTCAGAGGTAGAGTGACATTTATGTATATTTATTATACACTTGTGTCCTGTCCTTTAATGTTTTCTTGTCCTTGGGATTTATTTATGGGTTTTTTCTCTATGCAAGAACCAGAGTCAGAAGCTTAACTCATGTATTTACATATGTTTTCTGAATCATAAATTTTCTAAACACAGTAGCTCTTCCTGTCCTTAAAACTTCAGTCGTTTGCTTTCTTGCTGCTATTCCCCTTTGACTCTATTCAAGAAATACTAGCAGGAATAACACATTTCAGGAGTTGTAATTCTGCAGGTCACATGTCAAATTTAACCTTCTTTGAAATCCCATGATGATAGATTAACCTAAAGAGATGGAAGAAGCCGGCAGGAGAAGAGTCATTCCCCAGCATTATGTGCCCCTCTACCTACATAGAAAAAACTTTTGGGGAGATAGATTGGGGAGACCATGAAGAGGTTCCTTGGTTGGATGAGCTGAGAAAATCAGCACCTATTACTAGGTGGACAAAGTTGTTAAATGTAATTGTTATTTCAACTGGAATTGATCTTAACAGAACCGCTCTGTTGTAAAATCTCCCTCTCCCTCCCTCCCTCCTTCTCCCTCTCTCCCTTCCTCCATCCATCCATCTATCCATCCATCCATCCATCTATCCAGCTTTTGGGGTCCCCAAAAACCTTTTCTTCTGCAGCCGCAGCGGGTCTAAGAAATCTGCTCCTTTGCCAGAAGTAGGTTATCAAAAATAACCTTCATTCTGAGAAAATATTTTTTTTGGTTCATGTACATGAAATTTGGAACTTTGACATAGTGTGGTATGTTTCTCTACAACAAGAGGAGGAAGAGGAGGATCTGGATGGGTGGATGGATATAGATGGAGATAGATAGATAGATAGGTAGGTAGGTAGGTAGGTAGGTAGGTAGGTAGGTAGGTAGGTAGGTAGATAGATAGATAGATAGATAGATAGATAGATAGATAGATAGATAGATAGATAGATAGATAGATAGATAGATAGATAGATAACTTGTTCCAACTTGGTATTAATAAATGTAACCCTATTAAACCTTCTTTAAAGCCATCTGGGTAAGTGTTCATCAAGACACTTTATTGCAACAAATTATTTAAGTTTACTATGTACTCTGTGAAAAAATCATTTACTCCTTTTTGTACCAAACTTCCATAATTATTTTTTGCTGGAGTATCCTGTGTGCTATGAATATTTTCTGAAAATATCATTTTGAAAAACTTTCTTCTGTAGTAAGAGGAAATAACTATTTCCCAGCTCCTAATAACCTGGCTAAGATGTTGTAAACTGGAATAATGCACATAAGTTATGTAAATACAAAGGATGGATGAGATAGATGACTAGCAGAGATAGGTAGGTAGGTAGGTAGGTAGGTAGGTAGGTAGGTAGGTAGGTGGGTGGGTGGGTGGGTGGGTGGGTGGGTGGGTGGATGGATGGATGGATGGATAATGGATGGATGGATGGATGGATGGATTGATGATGGAGGGATGGATGGATAAATGGATGGATAGATAGATAAATGGATAGATATCGGTAGATAGCTAGATTAGGTAGGTAGGTAGATAATATAATTGAAGAATTTGGATGAAGCTGCATTATAAACAATAAATACTATTCTGTGGGGTTTTTTGAAACATCCTTTCATCCATAGAACCAAAGAATACTGACACCATTGTTGCAAGAAGACAAAGCAGCAATATGTTGTCCGGAAGCAAGTGAGAACATTGTCCTTTGACTGTAAATGTAGATATTCCCAACATTAAAAAGACTCTTTTCAATCAAAGTCCTAGATTAGTAATGGAATTCTGGCTGTTTAAGAAGGCCCATCTAGTCATTTATCAAGAGTTTCCTTTAAAGAGAAATCTTATTTCTTAAGTATCCAATGGCATACATTTTTGTCAATGGATATTATATTCTTTTTATCAAGAATAACTGCCCAATTATTGGGTTTTTTTTTTACTATTGATTCTATGGTCTTTATAAGTTACTGTTTCCAATTCTGAAGACTCATGACCGTTGAAGAAGAATTCAGGCAGAACATCATCAAAACTACAAGTGATATTCTAATTTGATAAAGCTGGCATCTGCAACTTTTTTCCATCCACCAAGGATGATCAAGCACTATAAGAACAGTTGGAGGGTTTTGTTATTTTTTTTTTTACCTTTGAGAAAGGAAAACTGCAGGATGGTAGGGCTCTTAAAGTATCCCAAGGAGTGTGGATGACCAAGGCCAAAATTCTATTTCCTGGAGAGTATAAAATTCTAAATCTAGGAGGAAACTGTCAACCAAACATTAGGAGAATCTTCCTGGTTCTAAGAGCAATTTAAAACTGGAATTATTTAGTTGACTAAGGAGATGATGAAGTCCCTTTCGCTGGCTATGTTAAGCATGGAATATATACCGCTCTCTGTTGAGTGCTTTTAATTTGGATTGCTGAACAGAAGAGGGAGTATGATTTGCTTTCTTTTCAACTCTCATTTCCATAATTTCTATGAATAAGATCCTGCTGATAAACAGAATATTTTCTAAGGGAAACACCGATGCATTACAGCTACATGTGGCTTTGCAAACAGCTTTAAAAGCCCCCAGATGCAAATGCCAGAACAACTTGCTACCTTTTCTCTAGAACATTTATTTATTTACTTAAAATATGGCTGCCCATTTAAGAACTCTGCTGGCTCAGAACAACAGGAAAACCAATACATATAACAATCATAAGACCATAAAAAAACCCCTAATAATAGTGAAGTAATCAGTATTTCCAGAAAATGACATCTTCAATTAATTTTAAGCTAGCTTTTTTTTTCGGTTGTTGGTTGTTTGGAATGGAACTCAAAATTTCCAAAACTTGCCATGAAAAATTCTGCCCACTGCAGCACTACAGTATAGAATTTCCTACTAATACCAAGAAATATTTAAAAAATATTTATAATCAAAATAAAATAAAAGTTTAGATAGGTGGTGTAATCTTAATTAGCAACAAAAGCAAAATTCATATGCATCTTTCAATCACTACAGTCTACATACAGTCACTAGTTCAACACATCAATGTACTAAATATTGATTAGAAATAATTTCACATACCGATAATACTATACAACATAGAACAATTAAATCTAAGAGACCTCTAAGACAATAATGTGTCCTTATTGACAAAAACATAGCCACAGTTAATAACACTTTTGGAATCTTACAGTCTTATTTATCATTATCATTAAGTTTATCAGACTTTCCTGGCAATAAACTATTAGCAGACAATCCTTTTCTGATGAACTCCAGCATAAACATTGTAAGATAAGGCACTCTATTTCACTGGATATAGCTCTTGGTTATTGCATGAATAAATCAGCAAATAAGTATGTAATTAATACTATATTTAGCCTGGCCTAGATGTGAAAGATTAATCCTAGGGTAGAGATATACAATTCTAGCAACATCATAAAACTTTATCATCCTTTTCTGGGCAACCTTGACTGAGGTGTGATCCTAAGAGTTTTCTTTTGTGTAGAAATAGCTGTCATTTTTCTACCCCCTCACTCTTCCCTGTGTCTTCATATCGCCTGGTATCTGGTTGATGTTCAGGGCTCAGAACCCCGGACAGCATCCCAATGTTCGGGGAATTGGTTGAAGTTTAAAGAGGATTCAGGTTAATGTCAGGGTTCCAAGTAACACCCCCAACAGAAGAAGACTCCGAGGCTTGAAGTTCCTCAGTTCCACTTTATTAGAGATGTCATATTGGCACATCTGGGAAAACCAGAATCTGAAAGCTTCCAGGTTTCCCCCACCCTAAAGAAAGTCCAAGCACCTACCCAGCACCCACACGCCCATCACATGGTCTTATCAAAGCACTGTCCCAACAGGAGATGCCTCTCAGTCACACCACTCCAGGTGAAGGGCAGAATGTCCTTGACTCTCGGAGAAAGGAATGTCATTATGATTATATACCCATATACCCAGCTCCATACAATCCCCCCTCCCAGTTTCCCACAGCACTAAATGTGGCAGGCCTGAAGATCCAATGCCCAAGATGGCTTCCAGGCCTGACAATAACAATGATAAAGTCAATGTTCTGGATAAAAGAGACACTTCAATTGCATTTGGACCTCAACAAACAACAACATCCAAACAACCTTGGAACATCTAGAGCACATTTCCATACCATGCCAAAGTTACCAAATTCATGGGACCTTGACTTCAGCACAAAACCAGCTCAATTCCCTTATCTAAATGACACAATCTCTATGTTCCATCTTCCATTTATTAGCTTTTTTTAAGATTGCTGAAGTGAAAGAACACAAAAGATTGAAAAGTGTTATCTTCTTTTCATCTCCTGAGCCTTATTTATATGCAGAGAAGCATGGAGCATCGAAATTGCTATCATATTTTGCGATCACTGGGATTTCTGATTAGAAATTCATTTATGCAAGCTTGGAAAAAAATGTAAATAATTAGCAAATTAATAGAGACATAATAAAGTTTATCGAGGGAAATAAGCAAAGCTGTTTTCTGATATTATGCACATGTTAGATTTTCGAGCCATTTACCCTCGTCTGATTGTCATTTGTTCCCCTCTCCTTGCCAAGTTAAGTTCTGGCTTTCCTATTAGGGTCCTAAAGCCTTTTTACAATAGAGAACTAGCTGTGGCTTTGACACAAAAATTGAACTATGCAGAAGTTATGCACACATGTGCATTTTAAAGGATTAGTTCATCATGAAATCATCTCTTGAAATGTCTAGAGCTTCTCTGGATTCCCCTAAGTCCTAAGGAAGACATCAAGAACTATTTCTTGAGCCAAATCCATATGCAGAGTGCATATTTGGTGAATTTGATGCCGTACCTTTTGCCTGGATGATAATATTTGCATGTGAATATTTCATCTTTCAGTGAGCTTTGATGATTTAGATATTGAAACAGGAAATTTCTTTTCTGAGTGAGCACAGCAGGAGAGGAAATCTTTTTCAAACAGAAGCACCACCAGCACCACCATAACAAGATGGGATTGAAAATGGAAAATGCAAATGCCATATAGATACTCAAGTTTACATGCCAGTCAATGTAAGCAAGGCTTTATTTGCTTTTCCTTTGTGGGAGTGGAGAGAACGATAGCAATATGTGGCAATGTGAGCCTCCAGAATCGCTTAGGCAAGAAACAGCATTATATACATCCACCGCAATTTCTCTTGGCTTTCAAGTTTAAAATACCCAGGAAAATCAATGGAACACTTCTGGGGACTAACTCCTGCTTGAACCTGCTCGGTGTCTGGAGGAAGGGCTGACAAATTCCTTTTTCTTTCTTGTTCTACAATTTTTCAGAATGAAAACAGCATCTCGGTTTAAAATTTCTAGAAACAGTATGTGTCAACATTCTTAATATCTCAAACAATGAGATATTTCAAGTGAAGATTTTTTTTGCATCCCATGAATCATAATATGAGACAGCCATATGAGATGATGAGATAGATAGATAGATGATAGATAGATAGATAGATAGATAGATAGATAGATAGATAGATAGATAGATAGACAGACAGACAGACAGACAGACAGACAGACAGACAGACAGATAATGGATGGATGATGGACAGATGGATATGGTGGATGAGCTCGATGTTAATATCGAGGGAGAGAGAAAGAGACGATAGATAGATAGATAGATAGATAGATAGATAGATAGATAGATAGACAGACAGACAGACAGACAGACAGATATTAGATGATAGAGAGATGTGATAGATATGATAGATGATGGTAGATGATCAGATACCTTGCTAAGTTAATAACTAGGGAGTGAAAGATAGATAGATGATAGATAGATGATAGATAGATGATAGATAGATAGATAGATAGATAGATAGATAGATAGATAGATAGATAGATAGATAGATAGATAGATAGATAGAAGATGATGGTGGTTGATGGTAGATAAGCAGATAGCTCGATAACTTGATAGCTAGAGAGAGGGAGGGAGGGAGGGAGATATCAGATGAGTGTGAGAGAGAGAAAGAGATCCATTGGCAAAGTGACTGTTGGAGTTGTGAATCCCTGACACGCTAACAGAACTGCCATCATGACTCAACCACTTTGGGTTCAGGTTCATGAGCCTACAGTCCGAAGGGATTTCAATTTCACTCAGCAAGTCTCCGCAAAATCTCCACAGCATTCCTGTCCTACTTTGTGTTCGCCTTCCCCTAGAGGTGTTTTTTTTTTAAAATGAAAATAGAGCATTCCAGGAAACTCACTATGATGTGGCATTTTGCTTGGGTCTAATAAAGACATGTATTTAATACGACTTTTGGATATTCCCTCCATGCACTCCATAATGATGGATGTCCAGGCAGCCCACAGAAACTAGATAATATTTTTCTATTTGCCAAACACCGTATTGACTTTTCAAGGCTGCAATCATGCATCCATTATCCTCCCCACCGCTGACTAAAATAGATTCTCAAACCAAGGAGAGAGAGAGAGAGAGAGAGAGAGAGAGAGAGAGAGAGAGAGAGAGAGAGAGAGAGAGAGAGAGAGAGAGAGAGAGAGAGAGAGAACACATACAAATGCATTTATATCGCCTGTTTTGAAGTGGGGTACAAAACCTGGCAAATTATTTCTATTTCTCTCTATTTCCCTATTGTATCTCTAGAACTCTTTCATAGATGTTTCCAAAGAAATAAAAGCCCATCTTAGGGGTCCACCAGGGGCCCACCATTAAGTTGGCACTAGCCTCTTTTTTCTGCCTCAGATAGGTAAAAGAAAAAAAAATACTTGGTGGCAAATAGACTGTAGAATAAAACCAAAGATAATTGAGAGATCAAGCTTGAAAATCCTTAATTTGACTAGCTATTTCTCCAAAGTTTTCTTCCTTTGCAAAAGAGTTTCAAGGTACTTAAGAATTTCAATGATACATTTCCAGTGCTGATTCATATGGATGAGTACTTAATGTTGTATTTTTTTTTATAAAGGAGAAGATATCCATACATACAGTATCACACCTATTTTTCTAAAATATTTGGCATTGTAATTACTGCTTTTGAATTTGCTTATGACAGATTATTGTTTTACTGGGAATCTATTACTGTGGTTACATTATTTTTAAAAAATTAACTTTAATCTACTATATCCACTTTAAAGTATTTCTATTTTACTTCAGGTTTCTGTGATTCTAAAAGGTTTAGGAGAATATGTGTTAAGGCTCCGATTAATGCACTCAAGCAAATCAGAGACTTATGAATTAAAAAATAAACACTTTGTAATATAGAGACCTCACAGTAGCTCCTAGCTCCTGCTTAACACTGCATATTTTAAGTGGTCCTTAAGATAGAATATGGATTAAGGGAAGTCTGGTTCATGTCAGTTCTGCATATTTTCATTTATTTATTCATCTTTGTTCTTTAACTAATAACACATTTCCTGTTTAAACAGGAAATCCATCGTGGTTGTTTTACAGATGTTCTATCTAGGGTTTCCTTAATTTATGGACTTCTCTGAAATTACTTATTTGAAATATCATTAAACCACATACAACACTTTGTACTTCTAAGCAGTACACAACAACAAAAATGTGCAATAAATAAATCAATCATGGAAAGATCTGATATAATTTTTATCTATTTTTTTAAAAAAATGATGAAGTCAATGATATTTTTTTTAATGTTTATGGATTTTATTAGCTGGAAGCAATAGTTCCGCATTAGCAACATGGCATAATAATATGCTCTACTGAGTCATTTGTGACTTTGCAGATGTCCTTAAAATGAGATTATTTAACTCTGTAGATACTCAACACACATTAAAACAAACGTTTATCTGTCTGACTATCAAATGGGGTTTATTGACCTGTGATTCTAATTGCTCCAGTTTGCCTTAGCTCTTGATGGAAAGGCATACACACTTGCCTTTCTGGCAGGGTTTTTTTTTTTTTCTTTTATCCTTCCCTAAGAAATTTCACAAAACCTGTCATTTAGCTGCCAGAAATGAGCTTATGAACAGTCAAGGACATTTTGAAGAGAAATGAAGCTGCTATCAAGCAGAACATTGCCGTCTCGACTATGAAACAATATAAATGAGTCTGCTAAATACCGCATGATAATGTCTGAATTGCCTGAATCTTACTACAGGCATCTCCGTTCAAATGAGAATATAACATTAAAGGTATCTAAGGAGGGTTTTTTTTTTGGCAAGCATGATTGCCTGAATGCAAATACGCTCATGTTGGAAAGACTTGGAAGACGGGAGACTGCGCCATGAAAATGGTCAGATAAGAGATAGACAGTGGGTGGGAGGCTCAAAAGAGACCCTCCATCCACCCACCCCAGTTTCTCAGACTATAAAGGAGAGGTGGGTAGAATTGTACCAGGGGTGGGTTCTGGCTGCTGCTACTGCTGGTTCGCTCAGGAATGCACTGTGCATGTGCTTGATGTGCGCTATGTGCACATGTGCAGTACGGACAAAATTGCAGAAGCATGTGCAGAAGCAAAAAACAAGATGGCACCATCGATAGAACCAGTTTGGGGGCGTGGCAGGTCAAGTCACTACCTACTCAACTGAACTGTCCTGAACCTGTAGGACACCACCTCTGAACTGTACCTTCAAAAATTGATGTCAACCTCACCAGGAATCATCTTCTCTTAAGACTAGAGATGTCCAGTTCCCTCAACCATTCATTATACACTTTAGCCTCTAGTCCAGCCAGTTCTGATCAGTTCTGGAGAACCGGTAATGGAAATTTTGAGTGGTTTGTAGAACCGGCAAATAAGCTGGCCCTATCCCCGCTGCCTCTTTTGTTGCCCTGAACAGGAGAACGGAACTGGAAAGCAGGTTAGTGGAGTGAGGAGGGAATGGGGATTTTGCATTAACTTCCCCTGCCACGCCCACAAAGCCACGCCACACCCACAAAGCCACTCCCACAGAACCAGTAGTAAAAAAATGGAATCCCACCACTGCTCTTGTCCCCTAATAATCTTTCTTGCTCGTTGCCTTGTTTAGTGCTGTGTTTTTTTGTCCTCTCTTTGGCAGTGAAGAAGTACACATTGCTATCATCCTCCTTGCTCCCCAGATATAAGGGACCAACATTTAATGCATCAGGCATTCTATTCTGGCAATGTCACAAATTATAATCTAACCAATCTGGAAGGCAGCTTGGAGAAAGCTGCAGTAGGCTCAGAATGTTCTAGTATTTTTATAGCTGTACAGAAATTGACAAGTGCAAGCTTTTGTGATCCAGCGTCTTACCTTCAACCTTTGGAAGCCTGTTGCCAGTTAAAGTACCATATTCCATCCATTTGAGCAAATTAACAGTTCCAGTAAAGCTTGTGTTTATGCACAGTTATGTATTTAATCATCCAAGACTTTCTGGAAAAGAAAAAAAGGGAGGACACAGAAGTCAAGATGTAAGTCATGGTAACAACAGAGATGCCAAAAAGAAGAAATTAACTTTTAATTATCCTTCCTTCCTTCCCTCTGTGAACTTTAGAAAAGAGACAGCATCTTGGGCCCAAATTAGACTTAACAAATAACAGATGCAAAAACATTTTCAGGCAAAGTATTTCCATAATAAAAGCAATAGAAACCAGATCAGTATCCCATTACCTTGAAAGTAAAAAAATATTTATTTATTTATTTTGTTTTGTCAAGTGTAGAAGATAATAGATATGAGTATATACAAGATTATGAATACATGAAATGGATACAAATAAATGGGGTTGTTAGGACAGGGATGGTAGGCACATTGGTATGCTTATGCACGCCCCTTACAGACCTCTTAGGAATGGGGTGAGGTCAACAGTAGACAGTCTAAGGTTAAAGGGTTTGGGGAAGAAACCACTGAATCAGCTAACACTTCCAGGCATTGATCTGTTGCTGAAGTCATATTTTTTGCAATCGAGTTTGGTGTGGTTTACCTTAGGTTTGTATCTATTGTGTGCTTGTGTATTGTTGTGCTTGAAGCTGAAATAATCATTGATAGGTAGAACATTGTAGTAGATAATTTTATAGACTACGCTTAGGTCAGACCGAAGGTAGCATAGTTCTAAGTTGTCTAAGCTGAGGAGCATCATCGTAAAAACATAAATTCTACAGCAGCAATAGACTCTTGTTGCTGAGAGCTTGCTGTCCATTAGGTGGATTCCCATCTTTACTATTTCTGGGTGCTGAATTAAAAATTAAGGCAAAATAGACATTATTACTTGGTGTGGAATGGCATTCAGTTTCATCTCTAAGGCAGTGTTTCTCAACCTTGGCATTTTGCAGATGTTTCTACTTCAATTCTCAGAATTCTGTCAGTTGAAGTCCACACATCTTCAGGTTGCCAAAAGTGAGAAACATTGGAGTTCAAATGTTTAAGGACTTTAGGACTACAAAAAAGGAAGGCTGAATAGCAGAGCTGGAAAGGACCTTGGAGGTTTTCTAGTCCAACCCCCTGTTCAGGCAGGAAACCTATACCAATTCAGACAAATGGTTGTCCAGTCTCTTCTTAAAAACATCCAGTGTTGGAGCAAGCACAACTTCTGGAGGCAAATCATTCCACTGATTCATTGCTACATGTAACCTGTAAGAAGCCTGTTGCCCAGCTCCAAGAGCACACTAGAGAATTAGGAAAGTCAGAAATATTTCCAACCATTCCTTTTGTTGTGACATGGTTTATTGTGGCTTCAAATCCTGCCTTGGACCATTACTGTATATACTGACCTTTTCTAAAAAAATAAATCTCTGAAAACGTCTTCTCTTCAACTTAAAGCACTCTATTAAAGATAGCTGAAAATGCTTTGTGACACTTCAAGATCTACAAACATTCAAGAACTGTAAAAAAGCTGTCTGGGAAATGTCTGGGGAATTTTTATCTAAGGATTTTGTCAAGAGAGGACCAAAAAAAAAACCCAAAACCATCTAGTGGGCATATCTCAAGATGTCACGAAGCAACACACAATACTAGGTTCAGACTTAGCATTTTTCTTACTAATATATTTTGCCAAGATTTACTGTAATTTTAAAAAAAACAAATCACAATATCTATTCGTACTTGGGGTTTTTTCATGTTCTTTAATCAGCTAGGTTCATTAAATCATACAGTTTTGTCCTGGTTCAAGTTTGCAGCATTAGAAGCAGAGGTGGGTTGCTACCTGTTTGCACTGGTTCAGGTTAACTGCTAGTGGAAATTTGGACTGGGTCGCCGAACCGGCAGGAACAGCAAGCTGGCCACGCCCCTGAACTGGTTCCCCAATCACCCATGCTGTTGCCGTATGTTTTGTAGTGATTTTATAAATTTCTGTGCATGCACAGAACAATTTACAGGCAACTGTGCATGTGCAAGCAATGCGCAGCGGGCATGGGTGAAGCGAACTAGCAGTAACACCAGCAGCAACCCACCCCTGGTTACAAGTCTCGTTGAAACATATAGCCAAGGAGGGAAAGAACCAGGACATTTGATTGAACACTGCCAACAAACAGTCCTTCCTCCGATTCCAAAAACAGGATTATAGCTTTTTATTTTTGTGAATAAGCCATGTCTTAAGAAGACCGTTTATCCAAAGTGGCAAGCATAGTGATTCTTAAACCTCTGGTAATTCAGGTACAAAAAAAGAAGTTTTTTTTTAAAAAAGCAAATCTATTGTCCCCGTATTAATTACTTCATAGTCCCTGGTGTTTAAATGGACAGTCCTGAGACCCAAGAACCAGTTAAATCCTACATTGTCCTTGCATGATAAAAAAGATTATAGAGACTGAAAAGCAGAGGGACAGAATCTCACAGCTCCTTCGCCTGCACTGTGAAAGGATCATTGTGTCATCCTCATAAATCCTCTGCTCCGTGGCTCTTGACAACCAAAGCAATGGACAATAGAATTCTTGTATTGGACAAAACATCCCTTGTGTGCCAACGGGCTTATCTATTTAATTTACAAATGTCTTTCATTGTCCTCCAATAATTCCCCATTAGTGTTTTTTAAAATCACCCCTACTATGAAAAAGACTAAATAAATATTCACAGTTCTATGGCAAATTTGCTAGCATGAATAGCACCAATAGAAAGCGGGGGGAGAAAAGAGGCTGTGTTTTTCTTTCTATTTTCCTCACTTTTCAGCCCCCAACCTTGTATGTAATTTGTCATTGATGTACGCACTGGATACATATGCTTTCATATAGTTTTCTGTTTTCTCATAGAGAGAGACCCCTGTGCTCACCTAGATTTAGCAATACCTATCCCTCCAAAGCCAGTTAGGTAACATAAATATGGTGTCCCCAAGTGTTCAGAATCTTTATGGATATAAGGAAATCAACACAGATTGCATATCTTGGACGTTTGTGTTTTTTAAAGCATTACATATATTTAGAGTTTAATTTCGTTACCCAGAATCTCTTTCCTCTATCTTTTTTTTCCCTCACATGCTTTTGTTTATCTGTCTTCTTTGCTACCCTTCCATATCTTTTAAATTAGGAGAGATATGGAGATGGATGGATGGATGGATGGGTCAACAGACAGACAGACAGAGACAGATAGACAGACAGATGATGATGGATGGATATACAATGAATAGAATAGAATTCTTTATTGACCAAGTGTGATTGGACACACAAGGAATTTGTTTTTGGTGCATATGCTCTTAGTGTACATGATTGATTGATTGATTGATTGATTGATTGAATAAATTTCTGAGATGAAGGCTGCCCTTTGCCTTTGAATAATAAGCAAGCACCATTCTCCCATTATGGACAGATATAATAAGAACATAACAAAAATGAAAATTGATTAACATTGAAGTTAAATATCACTGATAAAACTATATGCAACCAATTTGGACCCAGTAATTAAGACACAAAGCTAGAAAGCAGGAAGCAGTGAGTTCTAGTCCTTCTTTATAAATAAATCCAGCTGGGTGATCTTGGGGAAGTCACGTTCAGCCCTAGGAAGAAGACAAGGGCAAACTACTTCTGAAATTTTCCTAAGAAAACTATAGAGACTTGTCAATCTAGACAATTTGTTTGTTTGTTTGTTTGTTTATTATTTATGTCAATCCTAACCCCAAGACGACAACAACAAAAGGCAAAAAGAAAAAAAGAAATGACATTAAACCCCAGACAGCTATTCTCTTGCCCTATATTTAATATGCAATGCTGCTTGAATCCCTGTCTTCATAAATGACCCAATTTGAATCGTGGCAGGTAATCCTTTTCAGATCATTTATTGATTTATTTATTCATGCTTCTCATTATTTCTGGGGTGCAAATTTCTTCTAATAAAACAATTTGCATATAGAAGTAACACATGGTCTTCAAAGAGTTTGGAGTTGCAACTCCATCTCAAACAAGCGTCGTTTGTCCAATATCCAATCAATTCACTAATTTCAGCTTGTGAGAAATTAGATCAGAGTAAATCTTCCCCAATCAGAAGATGAACAAATTTAACACAATGGCTCACTGATTGAGGCTCATCTAACCCACATTATATTCAAATCAGATGATTAATCATGTTTGTTTCAGATATTTCTTGCCTGCTGTCCAATTTAGCCAATTTCTAGAGGAATTCATAATTTTAAACTTACAACCCAGTGAAAGATAACTAAAATAAAACTTAAAGCATTAATAAACTACAGTAATTCTTTGCAAGAACAATTTTGGGAAAAAGACCCACACTAGAATATTGAAGAATATATATGGACAGATAGACAGACAAATGACAAACATAGAGATATAAATGTAGATATAGGTATTTGATAACACAACAGCCTTACAATCATAAAACTCACTTGTTACTTTATTAATCATACATTAAATTCATTATACAGTATATCTACTGTATATAACACCATAGTAATGTCCCTATAATGTAATAATCTTCAGTTGTTAAAATGTCAAAAGATTCTTTTATTAAAATATATATAAACAATTACACACACACACACACACACACACACACACACACATACACATGAATATTGAATGCAGCAGTATACACAAATGTGAGTAGGAGTTCAGTAAGCAATTAAAAGTTTTTAAAAAAGGAAAAGAAAAAGTATTCCAGCTCCTTGGTAATGCTAGAAAGAAAAGGCACATCTATTCAGCTTCTTTATTTTTGCTCAACAAAAGACATGTGATTCATCAGACGATTGCAAAAAGCATGATGAAAGTATAGGACTGAAGTATGAAAGTGATACAAAAATAAAGCCAGAAACTCCTATTTACTTGGAGTGAAATTTCCCAGAAATAGATGAATTGTATGCTAGGATACTGAAGTAGTTTCTGATGTCCTTTTCAAATCTTTTTACTTGTCAAAAATATATATATTTGAGAACAGTTGAAATGACAGATAAATAGAGGAGGACAAACGGTGCTCCTATTTTCAAAAAAGGGATAGAAGGAAAATTCAAGGAATCAAAATCCTGAAAAGGAAGCTTGGAGAACAGAATAGGTGATATATCCCAAAGGTGCTTTTTCAAAAGGCAACCGGACTTTGTTTTTTCTTTGAAGACATTTTGCTTCTCATCCAAGAAACTTCTTTACGTCAGAAGAAGGGTAGTCTACTAGATGTGGGTGGCAAACTATATCTTACCTCAAAGATCAAAGTCAAATAGTTTCTCCTCAAGAGTTTCTTCTCTAGCTAACACCAGGTATCAAGTGAGATAATACCATGTCCAGTTTTATTTATTCTTTCTCTGCTGACATGGGTGAGGAAGAAGAAGAAATACTTGATAAATTTGTAGACCACCTAACATTAGGATGCCTCAGAATTATAAAATATAATTCAAGATTGTCTTGTTAACTTAAAGAAATGAGCTGAAAACTACAGAAGGAAATTTAATAAACATAATGCAAAATGTGTCATTAGGAAGCAGTAGTCAAATGCAAAGTCTAAGTAGAGAAAACAGTGAGTTGACAGTAGCACTAACTAATAAGATCTTTGAATAATTAGAGATTACAAGTTGATTATAAGTCAGGAACATGACATAATTACTTAAATGCTAAACACACTTTTAGACCGCAACAAAAGATGTACAGCGGACGCAGTGGCTCAGTGACTAAGATGCTGAGCATGTCAATCAGAAGGTCGGCAGTTCAATGGTTCAAATCCCTAATGCCGAATAATGGAGGGAGCTCCTATTACTTATCCAAGCTTCTGCCAACCTAGCAGTTTGAAAGCACATAAAAAAAAATGGAAGTAGAAAAATAGGAACCACCTTTGGTGGGAAGGTAGCAGCATTCCATGTGCCTTCTGCGTTGAGTCATGCTGGCCACATGACCACAGAGACGTCTTTGGACAGTGCTGGCTCTTCAGGTTTGAAATGGAGATGAATACCACCCCCTAAAGTCTGGAACGACTAGCAAACTTTATCTTGAGGGAACCTTTATCTTTACAAGAAAAGGATTTGTTTCTCTTTTTTCCCCACTGCATTTGTTAGACCAACCAACACTTTTGTGTTCACTTCTGGGCTTTGTGCTTTAAAAAAAGGATTCAGAGAAATGTAAATAGGTTTCACAAAAATAATTATCAAATACTAGAAACTAAATTCTGTGAAACCATATTGAAGAAATGGATAGTATTTAACCTTAAGCAGGCAAGGTTGAAGACAGAACTTTTCCCATTTCACCAAGAAAACAAATAAGAACATTTTTTCCTACCAATTCATATTATAGACTCATTGTTCTAAGTTACGGGACACTTAATTCTATTTGAATATTGGAAGGAAATAAATCTTAGTAGAAAGATTGGAACAGATTTCAACACTGGAAACAATTTTGCGGAAAAGTGCTGGGTCCAAGTAAAGGCTAGACACCATCTGTCCAAGATTTATCAGCTTGGATTCCTGCATGGAAGAGGGAATTGGATTCAGTATGAAATCACTGCCTACAGCTCTATTATTTTAATATTTTATTTAATCAGAAGTGGAAGTCTTTCTGTCCAAAATATTTTTTTTAAAAAAAAACTTGGATGTATCCTTGAAAATGCCTCTGTTCCTATTTGTAGGATCCACAATTTACAAAACATCTTTCTTTCTCCTTCCCCCCACTGCTCTTCCTTCAGTTTGACTGCTCTCCACAAAGTCATTGGCTGCTTCCAAACCTGGTGTTGGCAATGAAAGTACATTCAGATGGGCTTGGCAGGGTTTAACAGACCAAACACTCCATGAAAGCTCCCCACAGCTGGCAACTCTATTGGTCAAAATGAACTTGTCCTGACAACAGAGCTGCAAAAATGTACGGTGGGTGAGGTCTCCAAGGCAGATCCAATTCAGGCAGTCACCAAGTCAAGACAATGGAGCGGCCTTAAATACATGGATTGTTACCTAAAGACAACAAAATACCTGTTGCCATACAACAAGTATTTTATCTCATTTCAGTGGCTCCAGCGAGGCACCAATGCTTATATCTTTATGGTCTTTTAATTGATTAAAGTTGAGGGTATCAAGAACACAAAACCTTCAAAACAAGAATCTCAATTACAGGGACATTTTGACCATCATCATGAAGTAATAAATATGCTCTTATTGTCCTGAAAGGTTGATTTAATGATTAATGATTAAACAGATGCATCTTCCTCATCTGTCTTTCATAAGTCTGATAAGACCTAGATTTTTTTTTCCTGAGATGCTGGGATTGTATAAGTAGGACAATGGGATTGTATATAGAAGGAGGGCATCTTAACTTGCTGCGGGCCATTTCCAAGGACGACAATTAGAAAGAGATTTTTGTTTTTGTTTTATATTTTCATTGTTTTGATTGTCATATTTATTTTCTGATTTTATTGTGGTGAGTCACCCAGAGTTGCTTAAAAAGGTTGCCATATAAATCTTTCCAATGAATAAATAAACATTATGTAGAAATGTCTTTCTGAGTCCTCACAATACCAACAAGACACCAGGCTCCAAGAAGAGAATAATTGAATAATAGAGTTGGAAGGCTATTGCTTAGAATAGAGGAACTGTACCAAAATTTGCCACCTCCATCCTTATTAATCCATAATGACTCCCCATGGACCTCATTCAGTTGAAGCCATTTTCTTCCCCTTATGATTCTTTCCAGATGCTTCAGCAAGAATTTTGGGCATTGCCAAGCGTCTAGCCCACATTTTCTTGCATCTACTTAATGTAATTATAATTTTAAGACAAAAGCAAACTCTTTCATCATTGATTTCCCTGAGCTTGTTGAAATTTCAAGAATTCATAAGAAAACAAACAAAATCTGACAGTTCAAAATACCTGCAAAGTTCATCTTTGCACAAAACTACACTCCCCCCTCAGAGGCGGAAAAATAGATAAACTAATTGCTTTTCAGCAAAAGGAAACTCCACCCAATCATTAAGAAGAGGGAGGCAATTACTTTTGGCAGCCAATTTGGGGTGTTACGACAGGCAGGAGAAAAAAAATATGAGTCCTGTATTATTATATGCTTATTGCAAGTTAGGAAAACATAGAATTTTCCATCTCAGATGCCAAAGTACCCATGTCTGGCCTTGGGATATATGTGCATTTTGACCTGGAAACAGTGGGAGGGGGGATTGTTGTTACTTTCGTGCACAATGTTTAGGTCCATCCCTGTTTGTGTTGCCTCTCTGGATGGCGTCCTTCCATACAGCACTAGAAATTGAGAGGAATGACGAGCTTTCGTCATTTCTTGAGGGATTTCTAAGAGTTTGCTTACTTTTCTTTGGGGTCATGATTTGGCGTCTTGTGGCTTTACAGGCACATGGTACTGCTTCAGCAGCACAGCACAAGAGTCACTTCAACAAGACCTGGAATTTTAATTGGAAAAAGCTGTTGGGTCTACTGCAAAGATGGGCACATATCCAGAGAGTTCAGTGTAAATAGCAAACACCCTATATATCATCTCTCTTGGGCAGCATTAATTGTGCAGCTGACTAAATTGCTGATTTATTTGTAGTTAGTGTAGATTGAAGGTACAATTTGACATTTTGACTGTTTTTGAAATGCCTGAACTAGTAATTCCCTTGACAAGCAGTCTTCTTGAGTCAATAGGGATCTTCTACCTGTAGAAAATGTTCATGACTTTAAGATGGGTGAACTTCAATTCCCAGAATTCTGCTGCCTGAAGAATTCTGGGAGATGAACAGTTCTTATAGTCAGCAAGGTTGAGAAATAACTGTAGTGGCAATTCTCACTGGCATGAGCAAATCATCATTTAGTGTGGTATTGTCTCTTACCAATGTATCTTGAATATAATGCTTCTTTGTGAAACAATTTTATGAATGCTGCTATCCATTTTACATTAGAAAATGGCTTAAATAGGAGAGATTATTTGATCCCCTAGTTTCTGAATTGTTGAACATTGAAAAATAAGATTTGTGAGAGAAGAGATCAAGACTTACATTTGGTCAGGAATGCAGTTGCCATGCTCTGGATATCATTCTAAAATTGGGAGCAAAATTTGTTCCAACTTGGTATTCATAAACTTATCCTCTATTAAACCTTATTTAAAGCCATCTGGGTAAATGTTCATCAAGACAGTTTGTTGCAACAAATTCTTTAAGTTTACAACGTGCTCTGTGAAAAATCACTTATTCCTTACATAGGTAGATAGATACCGGTAGATAGCTAGATTAGGTAGGTAGGTACATAATATAACAAGGATTTGGATGGAGCTGCATTATAAATAATAAATACTATTCTGCGTTGTGGTTTGAAACATCCTTTCATCCACAGAACCAAAGAATAGATAAATGAGATGTATAAACTAGACAAAAGAGAGAGAGAGATAACGTCGTTAAATTCTTCCTGTTTCTCCATTATCCCCAGGATTTTTTAAAAGCAGTACGCAAAAACTGTCATTTTTATCAACCAAAATATCAAGAGCTCTTTTCTGGTCAGATCTCATTAGTATCAATATAAAGTTAGATTTATTACCCAGTGTTTTGCCTTTATTTAGCATTAACCCACATTTGACATTTTGTATAATATTCTCAATCTTTTTGATAAAAGATATCAAGACTGAGCCTGGGGCTTTATTATATTAAATATACTGGCTGCCCCATCTCTCCATCCCCTTCCCCCTTTTTTTTGCCATGATAGCAAACTTTGGGGCTATTTGAGAAAGAATCTATCATTTAACACAGGAAATATTTTGCATGAATTCAGGAAGTTCTTTGTCTCAAGAAGCCAATTTGGATTTATAACTCAGCATCATGCATTGTATTAAACCATGGCTTATTTGGACCACAGTTAAAATAATAAGCTGCTGTCAACTATCTTAGCTACAAATCACAATTCTCAAATCCAATGGGGTGATTGCAAGACTGTGATCAGTCCAAACCACACAACATTACCACGTAGCACAATACGTGGATTCTAGCAATCTTAAATTTTAAGGGCAAAGTCAAAAAGCATTTCATTCTCTACCTTTCTTTCTGCAAATGTATCAGTTAGGCTTCCATTTGCTTGGTTAACATCACAATGTTTAATGAAAGGCAAGTAACTTCCAGTGTCTTTCTTGATTATGGATGCCCTCTAAAAATTATAGATTTATTCTAAGGAACAAAAGACAGACTGGAGGGCAAAACAGAGGGGGGCAATATGCATGCAACAGGTCTGAGCATTTATTTAGAGTGGATGCCTCATCAGGGGCTAAATCTAAGGATTTAGTGTATTTTTGATAGGATTTGGATCAATGCTGGTTTTAAAGTATGTCCCACAGGGATGTTAAAGAAAATGAGATTTATCCTGCTTAATCCTATGGGGGGAAAAACTACACAAAACAAGAATTGGCTTTTTCAAATTGGTTTGGGATGACAATATGCCCACACTAAAATTGATTTTAAGTTGGTTGATTCTGTTGATACCTGTATAATGAATTAATGTTATGGCAATGTCTGAATGAGAAACATTTTTAAAAAAAAGCTAAATGAATATTTACCAACAAAAACCGGGTAAAGAAAATGTGGGGTCCTCTGAGCATGGTTGTTTTCTTGCAGTCATTTCATTACAAGACTAACAGTATGAATGTAGAAGTGAATGCATTTTGCTCCCTGATTACATTCAAGTGGCTTCCATTGTCACTGTTGGTGGGATGTTATTTACTATTTGATTGTTTGTGTGAAGCAGTAGTTCCTTGATTGGTGTGTTTCCACCTTGGGTGTTGGTCTACAATTAAACCTGGTGTTTACTGCGGGTGAGGAGCCGTGCTACTCTCTTTGTTTCCTTTTCAGTTTTTTAATGTTTTGAATGTTGTTTACCTTTATGAACCTATTGATGGCTGAACAAAAGACCTGGAAAGAATCTGTCCTATAGCAAATACATCACCAGCTCTGTCTATTTGGCCTGTCTGTCTACCTTCCATTCATCCCTTACAAGCCTTGTTCACAATGAAGGGACACGAGTAGACAGTTAAATTGCAGCTATCATTATTGGCACACACTCTACAGTGTCACAGTGTAGACAGTGATGGCAGCATAATGTGCGACTTTTACCAAGTGCCTTGGTGCCCATGATGGACAATAGCATTATCATTGATGTGCCAGCTACCATATTGCTTCTATAGTTCTGCTGAAGACCAGGGAAGATTCCAATTCTGGGATCAGGAACTTCCTTCCTGTCCTTTAATACCTCTACCATTTGTCTACCACTATCCTGGCACTGAATGGTAAGAAATTAATATAAAATTCTTAAATAAAAATTAGGCATTGTTTTATCTATCATTAAACTATGTGGCCCCCACATTTAAGGGTTTCTGTAGTGAAAAGAAGCTAGGACATTCACAGACTCTTGGGTTGAAACTCGTGGCTTCTTCCTCTCACCTTTCTGGATACTTGGCATGGTACTTATTGGCCTCAAAGTCACCTTGAAATTGTATCTTTGCATACTGGCCATCTCTGACCTTAGCTCTAAGTAAAGTTCCCCACACACATATGTGCTAGTCGTTCCTGACTCTAGGGGGTGCTGCTCATCTCCGTTTCAAAGCCAAAGCGCTGTCCAAAGAGGTCTCCGTGGTCATGTGGCTGACATGACTAAATGTCAAAGTCTCATGGAACGCTATTACCTTCCCACCAAAGGTGGGTCCTATTTTTCCACTTACATTTTTACATGCTTTCGAACTGCTAGGTTGGCAGAAGCTGGGACAACTAACGGGATCTCATTCTGTTATGCGGCACTAGGGGTTTGAATGACAGAACTGCCAACCTTTCTGATCAACAAGCTCAGTGTCTTAACCACTGAGCCCTTGACTTTAGCTCTACCTCAGTCCTTATAAGGTAGGCTGAATGGCAGACCACAGTTAGTATTCCATTGAAGCACTACTTTAGAAGCTCTACCATAATATTTTGTGAATGGACAGGTCCACTAGCATCTCTCTCCCATCATCCCTCTTTCAAAACCTCCTAGAAACCTTTTAATAATTTCCCTTGACCGATATCACATACTGTGCTTGAGGCTTTCTGTATCAATGAGATTGATGCTTGCAGACTCCCATTTGCAGGGTTACGATAATGGAAATAACACGAAATTCAGGCTAGGCTACCATTGAGAAATAACTCTGATGAAGCATAACATCTCAGGTGCTGCCCCCAAATTTCATACACTAATGTGAGTTTGGAATAATATTCAAGTTCAAGCCACCACCTTTAAAAATCTAGTGAAGGAGATTTGAGCACGTATTCAATTCCAGTATTCAGAATAAATGGGTTCCATCAGCTCCTTGCTTGGTTCACGTAGCTATTATGGGCAGGCACAATTTATTTTCATGAAGCACTTTACCCCATAGAAATGACACAGGATAAAGGCCAAGGCTATTCATCTCAACCTCTGGTATCTTCTCTAAACTGTTTCCTCTAAGGTATCCAGTACTTAGAAACATCTATGCATATAATAACTCTGCTATTATATTGTAAAATATACAGTATAATACAGAAGCTTCTTGTTTAGAACTGCTTGTTATAAGATTATTCTAAAACAGGCAGTGTTTCTATTTTGCTTTTAAGACATTGAGATCTAGGGAAGAACATAATGATTCCCAGAGGTGATTCAATGTTTTGTTTGGAGCATTATCTAAGGGAATCTCTTCTCTTTCTTTGATGGTTACACATATCCATTGTCAGTTCTATCCAAATCCTGTATTTGGAAGGGGTGGGGGAAATACAAGAACCTTTTAAAATATAAAGCTGAAAGATAGTGGGATCCAATCTGGGTAGGTCACTGGAATCAGAGGTTTGATCTTCTGAGTTTTCGGACTCATGCTGGAGCCCATCCTCAGGGAACTTCCTTCTAGTGTGTGTGTGCTTTGGGCTATTCTGTGTGTGGTTTTTATATGGCTGGATGTGGCTTTTTCATTATTCATTGGGGTGTTGATGGCTAGCTATTAAGACATTGGCTGTTATTTCCTTGTGCTGCCAAGCCCTTGCCCCTGAGGATGAGCTCCAGAATGAGTCCAAAAACTTGGAAAATTACATCTCTGGTCCCAGTGACCAATCCAGATTGAATCCTACAACATTATCTTGGGAAATGTGTATTTGCCTTCATTCGTGAACTGAAAGATTCCATACATGGAGAACAGGGAGCTATATCATCATTAATTGAAAACTGATGTCACAAGAGCAGTAGAGACATACCCTGAATAAATCATCATCATCATCATCATCATCATCATCATCATCATCATCATCATCATCGTACATCTTAAGAAGGTACTTGGTTGATACCTAGGATGCTGGCAGCAACCCATATCAACAATTAGCACCAGTCAATGGTATTTGTGATGCATTTTTGAATGTTCAGTTGGCTGAGTTTCATGTTTAATGAATAAAAGTATACTAATAATAATAATAACAACAACAATAGCGAAAACTTTAAGTTACTGAAGTCAGCAGATGCTACAGCTTCTCCTTAAAGTGGATAAAGCAGTCCAGTTATTAGCAAATTAAAAATAACCCTTAAGTTCTCTAAGAATTCCATCGGGGATGTTAGTCACACACTTCTCATTGATTTTAATTTAAGTTCCTGAGAAGTTCAGTAAAGCTGCATCTCCAGTGAATCTTTTTAAAACAAACAATTGGCAGTTTATTAAGTCATGGTTTCTAAATCACATGCTGCTCCTTTTTAAGGAGGACTTAGGGGCAAGGCAAAGTTGCAGATGAGGAAGAAAAGAAAGGTGAGGAAGAAAGCAATATGTGTAGCTCAGAATCAATGCTAACTGCAGTGTCTCAAGGTTCATTTCATCTTTGTTGCTGGATGATTTTTTTTAAAAAGTACTTTTGTTCAGAAGTAAAAGGGTAATTACAGTAATAATGAAATAGAACAAAGAGAAAAGTTGCCTGCTGTCAAAAGATACCCTTCTTCTATCCAGAATGAACATCAGCCAATTCTCAGTAAATTTATCTTGTGCTATTCTAATTGCATTCCCCAATGAGCACCTATTCCAAATTAAATCCCATTGAATTCAATGGAACTATTTTTTGATGGCAAAGTTTTATGTCAGGATACAGAAACCATACATATCCCCTACACAAGATGCCCAATACCCATCCCCTCGCTTGTTTTGTCTGTGCCTGGATTTCTCTTGGAACATGACTGTGAAAAATGAATGGCAACAACTCCCATTATTTTGAAGCAGAAAGGAAGCACTCCTAACATTGTAGTGCAACCTATAAAATGTGTTTAACAAAGTGATTGTTTGAAGTTAAAATGGTTCTAAAAAGTAATTTACAACAGTATTTGCACTAACACACTGTTTCCCCGAAAATAAGCCCTCCCCTAAAATATTTAAACGCATGAGCAGCCGGTCCCTGCCATTCCCTCAGGGGGAGGGGGGAACATGCCCCATGTGCTCCACATGCACCTGCCATCCACTTGGAATGGCATCACGGAGGCCGCTCCCACAAACCCTAGCTACCATGCCCCTTCTCTTAGTGGCAGCTGCAAAAAGAGTGGCAGTCCCAGTGACTCTAGGGCAGACAAGAGTGTGCCAGAAACAGAGACAGAACCTCTGGCCCGCTCTGGATCAGCTGATCCGCACACCACGGTCCGACGTTAAGGGGCCTTCTGCACCTCAAAAATAGTAAGACCTCCCTGAAAATAAGGCCAAGTGCTTATTTTGAGGGACAAAATAAGACCCCGTCTTATTTTCAGGAAAACATGATAGTTGCAGCATCCTTCATAGTCACGTGATCAAAATTCGGGCACTTGGCAACCAGAAAGAGTTGATTGACACTGCTTGCAGCATCCCGGGGCCATGTGATCATTTTTGCAACCTCCCCAGCCAGATTCTGATGAGCAAACTTAAAGGGACAGCCTGAATATGCTTAAGGATTGCTGTGATTCACTTAACAATCATGCTGAACAAGGTTGTAAAATTGGGTGTGACTCAGAAGTGGTATTCAGCAGGTTTGGACCAGTTCTGGCATACCGGTAGCAGAAATTTTGGGTAGTTCGGAGAACCCGCAAATACTAACTCTGACTGGGCCAGTCCTCCCACTCCCCACCCCTGTTCCCTGTCCTATATTCCCTTGTATTTTAGCTCAGCTGATTCATCCAGCAGAGCAGATTGCTGTGCCTCAGCTGAGCTAAACAACAGCTCACCAGCGCTGGCACCAAGGGCGGTCTTTGACTTTGAGTGCTGCGCACATGCGCATAAAGCACACTCTCATGGAACCGGGAGGAAAAGGTTTAGAATCCAACCACAGGTGTGACTCATTTAACAATTACCTTGCTTAGCAATGGAATTTCTGGTTGCAACTGTTAAGTTGGGGACTACTTGCAATCTTGAAACTCCACCCACCCACCCCCCAAAAAAAGAAGGGGGAAAAAACCCGAGCTTCTTGCATATTCCCAAACTCACCTCACCTAATTTTACCTATTATTCTACTCGTTTTGTATACATAAAATAAAGAAGATCTGATTTCCAGCCAGATTGTCAATGTTTATCTATGCTAGATATATAGTGTTCCCTACTTTTTTCCTCCAGAATAATGGCTTTATTATTATTAGAATCAGGCAGGATAAAAATTTAACATTGTCATTATTTGCATATAATATGCATTCCTTATTTCATAAACGGTGTCAAAAAAGCACCTCTTACAATCCATCTCTTTTTTTTTTCATTCTGATAAAGTCTCCTCTGTTATATTCTACTACAATACAATTTCCGTCAAATGATTTGGAAATACACTACAGGTGATACGTTTAGCATTAAAGCCTTGCCAGGCAGATACTGCTGCATTTAAGGATTCATAAATCCTGAGTTATAATGGTATAACTCAAAGTGTTTAGCTACAATGAAATGGAAAATGCAGTTTGGAATAAGATGTGATTTCAATTCTTAAACAACTTCGCAAGAAGAAAATAAATTATGATCTCGGGGAAGGGATAGACTGTGTCTTTCCTGTTGTTACAGGTAGTCCTCAACTTATGATCACAATTATGTTGCTAGATGAGACATTTGTTAAGTTAGTGTTGCCCCATTTACAATCTTTTTTGCCACAATTCTGATGGCAGAATGCCATCACTCTGCTAAACAACTAATCCCCTTTTATTAATTTATTGTGAATTCTGCTCATTCACTTCCAGCAAAGTCTTTCAAGGGAGGATTTACAGACACAGACCTTATCTGGCTGGGGGAGCTGCCAGGCTGATATCTGCAAAACTTGGCAAGGAGTCTCAGAGAGTCACGAACCAATTAAGTTAACTAATTGTCTCTTGCAGACTCCACTTCCCTTTCACTCCTCTTTTATTTCCTCTGGGAGCGGTCATTCATTGTCCACCTGTGGCCTTACTGCCAAGTCGACCCTTGTTCTTTAACTGTTCCCTTCGTCTGGTAACTCTGTGCATGCGCACACTGGGAGCAGGCTCCAGCTGTTCATCTGCCTCACTGATGTCTGCCTCCGAAGGCAGCTAATAACTATCAGACAGCTTGGCCCCATCTCTGCCTCTGATGCAGAGCACTCATCAGAGTCTTCCTCAGACTCCAGGACTGGCCCATGTTCCTCCCCAACCTCCTCACTGTCCGACTCTGCTGCCAGCTTCACTGGCCGCTGGTGGACCACAACACCACCAGACTTGTCACCTTCTAAGTGATGGATAGGAATTATATCAGGTAGCTTTCTATTCCATCAGTGCTTTCTAATATTGATTTTTTAAGACTAAATAATGCCTTAATATCATTGCAACTCTCAACCTACTTAAAAGATGATGCAGTAGTGATCTTTTCTCCACTTGACATTTGAATGATATGCCAAAGGCCATAGTTTCAAAAGGAGAAGAATCTAAAGTTTATGTTAAATGTGCTGTGCTTATATATCACATGGTTAATAACATGAGGATGGGGTTCTTGAACAAGAGGTTAGAGGAGAGTTAAATGTACTGTTGTCATGGATTCTCAGGCTGTTTAATCCTGTTCTAACACCAGGTAGTTTTAATCTTTATTTGTGTGCTCTGCTGGTCTGTGTCAATTATAAAGATTGACTGATTGATCGATTACTTATGAGAATTGCAGAGGAGCACGCAATTGGGCTGCAGAAGTTCAGTGTCTGTTTCTGTCCTATAATGTCCCTCTCTTACAAGCATAGCATTTGAAAGGAAATAGTTTGAATAGAATCAGTAGAAAAGTATTGCATATATACTGTAAGAAGGAACTTTTATCACTTTAATTTAAATTGTGCACATGCTTAATTCAAGGATTTAAATCTGCTGCATTTAATGATTAATTCATATCAACTGTTTAATATCCATAAGATATTTTAAACCAAAGGAGCAGCTCATATACAAACATTTCCTTTTAAGCCACCTATTCGTTTTTCTTGTTCCTCATTTTCTCATCCAGCTTCTAAAAGAAACACTTTGATCGCCAACAAGATAACGAAGCAGTGCAGAACTGCAGGTATTCCATTTCCTCGCCTTAAAAGTTCTTTTAATACAATTATTTCATTGTAATCACAACTGGTTCAAACCTAAAAACTCCAGCTCACATTCTCAGCAAGGTTCTTGCTCATTTTCCCAATAGCCGTAAAACATTTTGTGTTTCCTTGGGACAAAATAAAATAATAAAGTAGGCTGAATAAAGTGTCTTGACCATGAAGCATTGGGGATAATTGGCTTTCAAGGTGTCGTCCTGCCAATTTTACACAAAGCACCTGGTTCACAGAATGCTCTCAGATGCTATTCTCCAAAGTTGGGGTCCAGTTCAAGGGATGATGAAAGTCTCAGACATCAGTCAACTGTTTGGAAAAACCACGAAAGGACAAACTTTTCTAGTACTTTTCTCAATTTAACCCATCATTTTCATTACTCTTATTTTTAGCCACTATAGAATTTTAAGCGCTGTTATCAAAATAGCTGCAGTGGGAAAAGATTTCTGCTGAAAAAGATCTGCAGGGTAAGGGTGTCCAGTAGCCTTGTCAGAAATTATCTTTTTAAAGTCTACAGCCAACCGGGCAATTAGATAGATGATGTTTCCAGTAGAATGACAAATTCTCCAAACCCTTTTCCACATAATTTCTCAGGACAAAACTGCTTCCATTGGTAGCATTGCTATTAATAAACAAACATAAAAAGAGCTGCTTCATTATGTCTTCTCTTGGATCCAATAGAAAAAGAAGCCAGAGAAGCTACAGATTGCTGGATATGAGCCGCAGTGGCGCAGTGGTTAGAGTGCAGCACTGCAGGCTACTTCTGCTGACTGCCGGCTGCCTGCAATTTGGCAGTTCAAATCTCACCAGGCTCAAGGTTGACTCAGCCTTCCATCTTTCTGAAGTGGGTAAAATGAGGATTCTAATTGTTGGGGGCAATATGCTGACTCTGTAAACGCTTAGAGAGGGCTTGAAAGCACTGTGAAGCAGTATATAAGTCTAAATGCAATTGCTATGCGTGACCCATCAAATGCACGCTTGACAAAACCACGCCGACAAAACTGCGGCGAGAAAACCGCGACGTCAAAAGCGCTCCCACAAAAGAGCACCGACAAATCCGCGCTCGACAAAAGCGCAATTAGGGTTAAGGTAAGGGTTAGGGTAAGGGTAAGGGTAAGGGTAAGGGTTAGGGTTAGGGTTATTACGTTGTTTTCACGTTTGTTGATGGCGCGCTTTTGTCGGCGCGCATTTGTCGGTGCGCTTCTGTGGGCGCGATTTTGACCTCGCGGTTTTCTCACCGCAGTTTTGTCAGCGCGCTTTTGTCGAGTGCGGATTTGTCGGTGAACCATTGCTATGTGATTATACCATGAACTATAGTACATTCAAGGCATTGTCCATAAATCTAATCACCCCAAAGTTCTTGAAGTCAATTTTGCAAACTTCCTTTTTCATTCCTGTCAATCCTGAATACCAAGTATAATCAGGGAACACCATAAACTACTCAGTGCTCCCTCCAGATCAATATAGGGCTGCAAAATAGTCATTGGTCACTGTTCTTTTTCCTGGGCTACAGTAACAAAAAATCCCTGTGTCATTGTGCTGCATAGAGGACAAAATAAATTACTAATCTCCTGTGTTCTGAAGACATAATAGGTGTGGTTGGCTGTTTTCCAAAACCATCTGAGCTATTAATATAACAAGGCAGCTTCCTAGCCATAATTTTTCCTTCGCTGAATGCTAAGCTAGTGATGGCTATGGCGATGCCATGATAGCATATTTTTCTGGCCGGAATTTTCTCAGCAGCTTCCCATCTCATCTGTGATATGCTATATATATATGTGTGTGTTTGTAAGGAAGAATAACAGCTCATTTAAGAAGATAGGCAAAAAGCAAACTTTAGTAGGGTTTTGATTCAGCCATGTGAAACCGGTAGGGATGATTGTGAAATTGAATAGATGGTAACCGAAAGAATAAGAGTCAGGATTCCTAATTAGGCTGACACAGTAACCTTATTATTTGTCCGGCAGTAAGACCAAGATCTTCTTCATATTTTGTCTTCTACTTTTGCAATAATTTTTAAAGCTATTTTTACATCCAGCAGTGACCATGAGAATTTGGTGCGGATGCTTTCTGATGGGTAAATGATGCCCTTTGAATACAAACTATGCCTTTTGTATTTTTAAAAAATGTAATAGTGGATCTTGTGTTGTGGCTGACACAGACACCCATGATGGGGACTGGCTGAAAAAGAAAACACCATCTGAATGGCATCAGAGCCCAGTCACAAATCATCAGATGTATTTTTGTAATTAAAGACTATACTAAAAAAAGGTAAAGGCTCCCCTCATGCATATATGCTAGTCATTCCTGACTCTAGGGGGTGGTGCTCATCTCCGTTTCAAAGCCAAAGAGACAGCGCTATCCAAAAATGTCTCCATGGTCATGTGGCCAACATGATTAAATGCCAAAGGTGCATGGAACACTGTTACCTTCCCATCAAAGGTGGTCCCTATTTTTTCTACTTGCATTTTTACATGCTTTCGAACTGCTAGGTTGGCAGAAGCTGGGACAAGTAATGGGAGCTCATTCTGTTACGCAGCTAGGGATTCAAACTGTCGAACTGCCAACCTTTCTGACTGACAAGCTCAGCGTCTTAGTCACTGAGCCACCGCGTCCCTTTTAAAGACTATACTACAGACTGACATTTTGCCACATAGCAAATTCCCACATCAGGTAAAGAGAGAAACTTCAGACATCTGTTCCTCAATTCATTTTTAGCAGGAATTAGGCAAGGAGTCAAAGGCCTAAAATACAATTCCCCATAATTGAATCTAGAGAAAATAAAACCTCAAGGAACACATGCTAGCCATTTCTTCTCTCTTGCTCCAAAAAGTGGGCTAGGAGTTCCTGGGGGAAACCTGCAAATACCTGTATTTTTTAAAAAAAGTCTAGAGTCCAGCTAACTATTAGGAGAAATTTCAGGTGATCTTTTCTTCCATAGAGTCTTTGAAACAGTGGTTAGGTCCCTGTTGTTAGTAAAACTTCAGTTGTATCATACAGAAGTCCTTGACGTGCAACCACAATTGAGCCCAAATTTCTGCTGCAAAGTGAGACATTTGTTAAGTGGATCCCCCCCCCCTCCTGGTGGCTAAGTGAATCATGGGCTTCCCGTGTGATTTTTGCTTGTTAGAAGGTTACCAAAGGGGATCATATGACCCTGGGACACCACACCTGTCATAAATATGAATCAGTTGCCAAGCATCCAAATTCTGATCACATAAATATGAGGATGTTCTAACGATTATGTGAATAACAGTTGCAAATTGATTTTTTTCAGTGCCCTTGTAATTTTGAATGGTTGTGAAAGGAACAGTTGTAAATTGAGGACTACCTGTACATGATATTAAGTTATCATATGTTGTTGTTATTGTCTATACTGAGAATTATACGACTAATAATTTGGCTACTAAGCTTTTTTCATTGAGAAAAGGATCATACAGCACAAGTATAGTTCTACACTCCTACTAAATAACAACATATCCCATCACATAAAAGAATTATGTTCGCCTATAGCCTTTGACTCTTACTTAACCATCAGCCAGCTCCCTTCTCTATGACTTAATTTCAAAAAAAGCTAAGTTTCTCCCTGAGTCTGGGTTCTCTAACTGGATAAAGTCATTTAACTTTCTTTAATCTCTTGAAATGAAATAGGAAGCCTCACATTTCAGTCCATTCAGAGCTGTCAGAGCTAGAAGATTAAGTTTAATGAAAGTTGGGTATTTCCCTGCTTCTTGCACAATCCAAGGATTACCAAAAAGTTTAGCTGGATCGAAATATCTGGTTGAATGCTCTTGTGAGGCAAATGCCTTGTTCACATGGACCAACTGTGGCACTGTTGTTTGAATCCTTTGTTGGATTCATTGCTTGAATACCTTTCTAATAGAAAAGGTACATTGTGCAACTTCATTTATACTATCAAGGTCACAAGTCATTTTTGTTTAATTGGAATGTCCCACTTGAAGAGTGTGAAAATAGCTATTTCTGGAACAAGGCAAGGCATATTTAATTTTTCCTTCAGGTTCATCTACTCTCTTCCCCACCCCAATTTGTTGTTTTGCATCAATTTCTTTTTTTTTTCTCCCTCAATCCAATCCAAAATAACTTCTTTTCTAGAGCAAAAACAATAGAGTATGTGGAACTAGAATAAACACCATAAACATGTAATTGAGCAAGAACACTGAAATACAATATGTATATGCAGGAGGGCAAGCAGCATGATCATTTTGTTTGCTGGTTTTGATTATAGAGTTAGGCATGAGTAACTCATCAAGAGGAACAAAATCCAAGCACAGAAAGTTCAAGGCAATTTTTTAACATGGCCAAAAGAAGGGCAATGAACATGTTCCAACAACCAAGAGCCAGATTCGAAAGGAGGAAGAGAAGGAGCAGGAGGGGGAGGGGAAGAAGAGGCATGAAAAGAGGAGGAGGAGGAGAAAGCAGAGGAGAGAGCAGAAGAAGAGGCAGAGACGGAGGAGGAAGAGCAGGAGGAGGAAGAGGAGGAGGAGGAGGAGGAGGAGGAGGAGGAGGAAGAAGAAGAAGAAGAAGAAGAAGAAGAAGAAGAAGAAGAAGAAGAAGAAGAAGAAGAAGAAGAAGAAATAATTATGCTAAAGTCTGTACTCATAACTACATTTTATTCACAAGGACTTCTGTTCTTAAGTACAAGGTATCCGTGATATTGAGGTTACATCCTTTTCTGAATATGCTTCCATATATTGTCTGGTGGTTTAGTATCCAGAAAAGGAAACACTTTTCTGCCTTTTATAGGGATTCAACTGATAATATTTCCTAGGAAGTAAGTAGATGCTCCCTGGTGAAATAAGGGCTTGGCAGATGAATGGTGATGCTCTAGCAATCTATATATTCTCTTTGGAAGAGGACTCTTCCAGGTTAACAAGAAGTAAGAATAACACCAGAAAATGAATTGATTCCGCTAATAATTCCAGACTCAATATAGAAAGTCTTGAAGTATTGGCAGAACCTTCATTTAAGATTTTTCTGGTGTCAACATTAGAATGGAATGGAATGGAATAGAATAGAATAGAATAGCAGAGTTGGAAGGGACCTTGGAGGTCTTCTAGTCCAACCCTCTTCTTAGGCAAGAAACCCTACACCACTACAGACAAATGGTTATCCAACATCTTCTTAAAAACTTCCAGTGTTGGAGCACTCACAACTTCTGGAGGCAAGTTGTACCACTGATTAATATAATATTTATATCCAGGACTTCATTTTAAGACTCTGATGATAAGTAACAGTAGCTTGGAAGATCCTTCATCTTGTTCTACCACATTGTGGACTCATAAATTATCTTAAATGTCACCCAGTCCAACCCCTTCAGTTGCAGGGTCCCTTACACAACCACCCAGTCACTGATTGGAGACCTCTAGTAAAAGAGAGTGTTTCATAGTTTCTACAGTCAAGAAATTTCTGCCAATGTCTACGGCTGAATTTTCTTCCTTCTTCCTTTAACCCACTATTTTAGTCCTGCCCTCTGGGGCCGTAGGGATTAAGTTCATTTATTTTTCTGGGTCACAACCCTTCAGATCGTCTTTTTCAGTTATTTAACACAATTACTGAAGATAAGGCACAAGGATGTGGTGAGTCAGAAATCCGGGCTTCCCCTGTTTTTCGGTGTACAAGCATATTAGGAAAAAAATGTGCCTAAGGACCAGCTTAGATTTTTGTAATTACACAGCATATAATGGAATATGTTAGGAAAAGCTTTATCTTGATCACTCGGTGCTAAGCGTTCTTCTGACATCTCCTTGGGCTTAATACCTCTTTAATATTCCCGCATAAATAATTCAAATCTTCTTCATTAACCTTCCTGGCAGCTGCCACAGTCGAGATCCTCCAGAGGCTGCAAGAGCTTCTCTTCCTCAAAAGATGAAAGCATCTGATCTTGAGATTGTTGCAATTTTTCTCTTTCTCAATTTTGTAATTGTTTGCAAATGGAAGTGTTGAGGTGCACCTCTTTAGCAAGAAGGAATCCCCCCTCCCAGGAATACCTAAAGGTGTAGCAAGAGTAAGCAAGCTCTTCTCGCATTATTTGGACTACATTATTAAGAATCAAGCAGAAGGTGAGAATTACTTCTGACTGCAGAAGATGGAATGGCACGGCCATAACTCAGCATAGACTTTAAGGGACATTTACAAAGGCTTTACAGCAGGGGTGAAATTCAGCCAGTTTTGACAGATTCTGGAGAACCGTTAGTGGAAATTGTGAGTAGTTTGAAGAACCAGCAAATACCACCTGTGGTTGGCCCCAGAGTGAGGTGGGATTGGGGATTTTGTGGTATCCTTCCCCTGCCATGCCCACCAAGCCCGCCCACAGAACCAGAAGTAAAAAAAAAATGATTTTTGCCACTGCTTTATAGGCAGAGTCAGTATAACCAACATTACCACTCCTTTTCTGACTTGGTGTTCTTGAATGGATTTTTGGCATATCGCAATTTGTCTAAGCTATTTGTAGAAAAGTACCAAATCAAATATTTATTAGGTCAAAGAAGGAGAGCTGGAAAGCTAGAAAGCCGGCAGCCTGGGTTCACGGCCCGAGTGCCATGTGAGCTCCTGTTCTCACTCCAGCTCCTGCCAACCTTGCAATTTGAAAGCATGCAAATGTTAGTAGATAAATATGTACCACTTCAGTGGGGAAAGTAACAGAGCTCTGTGACAACATGCTGGCCACATGACGACAGAAATGTCTTCAGACAGGCACTGACTAAATGGCCTTGAGACATAGTTGACTAGTGGAGTAAAATCGGCAGGCAATCCTTTATCTCTACCAAAGAAGGAGACTGGGGTGGGGTGTTAGGAATATAATCTCAATCTTCAATCGGCCATAAAAGGGAGCCAGAATGACTGTTAGCTCTCTGTTTGTTAGATGCTGGGCTGATCTGATCTGAATGTTTTTGGAAGCTGGCTGTTAGAAAGTGCTGTCATGTATTGTAAGTTTTTGCAACTGCTAGCAAACTTTGAGTACTGAACTGATTATATGATATTGGACTATGTTATTTGGATTATCCCTTAACTGAAAGACATTGATGACTGACTGTCTTATCTCTCTATTTCCACGAACGTAAAAGCCTATTTAAACTGCAGTGTCTCTGTATGCTGGTTTGTGTGTTCTCCAACACAACTTCTCTGAACGTACTCACTCTCCCAATGGGGAGCTTACCTACAGTCAATTAAAAATTAAAAAGAATAGAAGATACATAAAAATATTGAAAACAACCTTCTGTTGTATATCAGGAAGAAATGGAAGGAGGAAAATGCTCTTGGAAATTTCTGCTCCAATAAATTTAAAGCTTGGCTGGAGTGAAAGCTTGCCAAAATTCAGATTGCACAAAGTGACAATACAGACAATTCAGCAAAAAGTTCCAGACCTGCATCAATCATCTGCACTCATCTGCAATTAGCACACTTCATTAATCACATTTGTCCACAATTATCAGATCCAACCTGAAAACAATGATTAAAAAAAAAGAGAGAGGAGAAGATGATGATGGGCATAAGAGTATCATAGATCAGGAAGGACTTCCTTCTTCCCTGCGGAAATGTTTAATTTGTGAATGGTCTCCACTGGAACAGCTTTTTAATTAGGTTTTTATTTAGGCTTTCATTGAAGTTTGGGAAGCTAGGAAGGTGGCAAATTGCTAGATAGTGGTAAATAGTAAAACTGCTAATTGCAACCATGGACATTTTATTTATATGTTTCTTTGTCAAACATGTACAAGGTAACAGTTATAAATATGAACATAAACATGAACAAAGGAAATAAATGCAGATAAATGTGGACAGTAAGACAGGGATGGTAGGCATGCTGGTGCGCTTATGCACGCCCCCTTTATGAACCTCTTAGGAATGGGGTGGAGAGTTTAAGGTTAAAGTTATGGAGGGTTGAAGCTGTAACAACGGAATCAGGTAGAGCATTCCAGGTGTTCACCACTCTGTTGCTGAAGTCGTATTTTCTGCAATCGAGTTTGGAGCAGTTTACCTTGAGTTTGTATCGATCCTTTGCCAATGTATTATTGTGTTTTTTATTTTATTTTTGAGAACAATGTTTCTCCTATCAAATTTAATGAAACTGCTCAGGGAAGCTAGCCATCTCATACTGGAATACAGAGTTGAATGGATATTCATGGCAATTTAATCTCCGTTACCACTATATAGTAGTGAGTGTGTTTATGTTAAGGCTGTATTAAGGATAAGGTGCTCCATTACTGGATATTTTTAAGAAGCAATTGGACAGCTATTTGTTTGAGTCTCCTGCTTAAGGAGGGGGTTGGACTAGAAGGCCATCAAGGTTCTTCCAACGTTGGAAGATACTTCAAAAACAACCCACTTATGCAGAATTGTTGAACAACAGAATAACAGAGTTGGAAGGGGCCTTAGAGATCTTTTAGTCCAACTCCCTGTAAAACAGGGGACGCACAACTTCTGAAGCCAACCTATTCCATTGGTTGATTGCCCTCACCGTTAGGAAATTTCACCTTAGTTTTAGGTTGGTTCCCTCCTTGATTAATTTCCACCCATTTCTTCTTGTTCCTACTTTCAGGTGCTTTAGAGAATAGGTTGAGCCCCCTCTTCTTTGTGGCGGCCGCTCAAATATTGGAGCACTGCTATCATGTCTCCCCTAGTCTTTCTTTTCTTTAAACTAGACATACCCAATTCCTGCAACCATTTTTCATATTATATTATATTAGCCGTACATGCCAGCATGGCATAAATTGCACAAGGAAATGCTTCCTGGTCTTTTGATTTGAGCTACTCTAAATCAAGGTTTCCTAGGTTTCCATTTTTGCTTGTAGCAGTTTACATTTTCAGTAGGATAGATTTCCTGTCTTAATATCCACTCATTGTTTATCAGAGTTCTTAATTGTTCTTTTCGGCCCACTTCCCAGATTAATTCATTCTTAATAAAGCCCATACTGTAACAAGGATCATTGTGAAGCCAGTTGAACTTTGAAATGGGAGAAAGAAAGAAAGAAAGAAAGAAAGAAAGAAAGAAAGAAAGAAAGAAAGAGAAAAAATAAAGAAAAAAGAAAGAAAAAAAGAAAGAAAGAAATCAAATGGAAAGTAATGAAAAATTCAGCTCCAGTAATCACTATATTTGTGTCTCCTTCCCTCTCTGAATAATGTTTTTAGGGCTGCCTAGTTTGTTCAGGGAAATGATGCTGTTTTCTCAAATGGAACACTAATATTAACAATAACCTATGATTTTACCTTTTTTTTAGCTTCCCCCTGTTTCAGTCCTTGCTACCTTCCTGAAAACAAATCCTAACCACTAAAAAATGCTACCTTATAGCTTTTGCTCAAGACAAGCATTATTGACTAAGCTGGATGTATTTAGTCTCTCTCTCCTCGTTTTTTCTAAAATTTAACTGTCACAGATGGATGGGGTGCAAATTTCACACTGGTGCATGACCAGATTCACCAATGCAGGTCAAATCCAAGTAATCATTATCTACTGAGCCTCAAAACAGCATGGTGCAAGTTAGGGGGTGAAAAAAAATGCCTCAAATGCCAAATTTCCTATTAACTCCTGCCACTGTCACTCATTATAAGAACCAGAACCGCTCTTCTAACTGTATTACAAGAGTACAGAATGTGCCTTGTTCACACTTTCCTGTCTGAATGAAATCTAATTGTGTTGGGGAAACTGTCTGTGAACTGTTTTAATGAAGCCCTGCAGAACTTCATTTAGTTACATGGTCATATTTCTTCTGGGCTGGGGAGATTCTTCCAATGCAAGCAGTAGTGTCCCTGATTTTCCTCTGGTTAAAGGCCAGGCGCCCCCCAATATCTTATTACAGGTTGAAGATTGATATAATTCCTGATGTGAAGCAGGACAATGTAAAACAGAGGCTGGCTTGCGACTTTCAGCCTGAATATTCTCTTCTAAAAGAAGTACTCTTCTAAAACTGAATCCTAGCGCTAAAAGAAGCTGCAAACATGCAAAAATCTGTTTCAATCTTTATTGCCTGTACATCACATTTTTAAAAAAATCTCATGTAGGTGTCTGAGCTTGGTTGTTTTCTTGCAGACCTTTCATTACCAAACTAGGTAATATCATCAGTGCTAATAAGAGGGATAGGATTTGCTCTCTTTTATATACTAGTGGCTTGCCCTATCAGTGTTTATTGGAATGGACTTGATGCAAGAGTGGGCTTCAAGAATTGCAGCAATGGGTTTGCTGCCCCGTTGCTGGGTGGGCATTGCCATGGTGGCAAAGCTCACCTAGTCGGCCTCCTAAACTATGGTGGGGGGAAGGTTGCCCTCCCCAGGCTTTGGAGGTTTCCCTCAAGCCTCTGGGAGGGCGAAAACTGGTTCCCCTGGGGTCCAATGGCCTTCCGGAGGCCAGAAACTGGCCAGTTTCTGAACTTCTGGAACTCCAGTAGACCTGTTTCCCCCCTCCCTAAGCCTCCACATAAGGGCCCTGCATTTATCTGGCATGATGAATGGGCTGCATGGAAACTCCTGGGAGGGGAGGGGAGGGAGGGAGGGAGGGGTGGGCATGGCCAGCCAAGAGTGGCATTTGGGATTTTGATGAACTGGGCAGAATCCTAGCTAGAGGATCGCCCAAACCCATGTGAACCCCCAGCAGCTGACCCCTGACTTGATGGTATCGGGTCATTAGTATATAAAATAAAAGCAAACCCTACTTCCTTACTAGCACTGATGATGTTATCTAGTTTGGTAATGAAAATCTGCAAGAAAATAACCAAGCTCAGACAGCACCAAGGGATTCCAGGGTTTAACCCTGAGCTACCAATATTCTCTTCTTTTGGTAACATTTGTAGTTTTTAAAAAATGGCAGTATGTGTATGGTCAATAGAACCTGTTATGATAGGCCTCTTTTTTATAATATAGAGAATCTCCCACATACCCATAAAAGATTCAGCTCAAACGGATAACTCTATAACTTCTAATAGGCCATGAAAGCCATAGTCCCTGAATTTCTAGGTGTTGGAACTTAACAACTTACTCCATCAGATTTAGACAGTCTGGGCAACCAATTTATTATGCCCCTTTATAAACCATCTCAACTGATGACCAATGCCAAACCTGCTGTTTATGCATCTCTCCTGTTCTTCTGACATTTTTACTTCTGTTGAGTAGAAAAAGCACAGAACTGCTGAACAATCCCATTTGGTCAGTGGAGCAAAAAGCCCTTGATTTGGATGCGCATTGAATCCATCACTTGTCACTGCGTATCTTCCTACTCTATAATTTTATAGAGAATCGTATTTTTTCTCAATGTTGTCTCAGTGAGGGAGGGAAGAACCAGAGGAAAATATCTATCTATCCCACTCTGAGACGTGTACAATAAATCTCTTTCCTTTGCTGCAGATTCAGTCAATGTTGCACCAGTATTATGGTAGAAAATAATACAGATACATTGCACCCATCTTAACACTGGCTTGAAATGTTGGGAAGTAACTGGATATCCAAGACTGGAAAATGCATTGTGAAATGGATGGATGGAAAGACAGAGACAGAGAGAGGGAGAGATGATAGATATATAAATGTTAGATGATAGATAGATAGATGTTAGAAGATAGCTAGCTAGCTAGCTAGGTAGGTAGGTAGGTAGGTAGGTAGGTAGGTAGGTAGGTAGATGTTAGAAGATAGCTAGCTAGCTAGGTAGCTAGCTAGCTAGCTAGGTAGGTAGGTAGGTAGGTAGGTAGGTAGATGTTAGAAGATAGATAGATAGATAGATAGATAGATAGATAGATAGATAGATAGATAGATAGATAGAACTCTACTGTTTAGTGTTTAACCAAGCAGCAACTAAATAGACAGTCTCAGTATAGAGAAAGGTGGGGGGGAGAGTAGTTGTCATCATCATTATCATCAACAATAACCACAACATCATCCTCATCAGAGTTAGAAGGGACCTTGGAGGTCTTCTAGTCTAACCCACTGCTCAAGTAGGGGACCCTATACCATTTCAGAACAAATGGTCTCACTGTCAGAAAATTTCTCCTAGTTCTAGTTTGCTTCTCTCCTTGGATAGTTTCCATCCATTTTTTTTTTGCCTTCTAGTGCTTTGGAAAATAAATTGACCCACTCTTCTTTATCACAATCCCTCAAATATTGGAACACTGATATTATGTCACCCCTGTCCTTCTTTTCACTAAACTAGACATAGTCAATTCTTGCAATTCTTTCATATGTTTTAGCCTCCAGCCCCTAATCATCTTAGCTCTTCTTTGCACTCTTTCCAGAGTCTCAACATCTTTTTAAATCATGGTGACCAAAACTGGAGATCAGAGATCAGAACACATAAAATCACTCAGTAAATATACAATTGAAAATCCTAGTATAAAATAATAAATAACAGCTACAATCTATGATAAAATCCAGTCTGTCAATTCTTTGAAATCTGGGTTGTTGGCTTTCCAGCCAACAAGTCCAGCATCTTAACTAGTGAGGCATAGTGAGCCCACGCTTGGAAGATGAGCATAGGTTATTTCAAATGCATGGACCAACTTGACATAAGCTACCTAAGCTCCTATATTTGTATCTGGTGGGAAGGTGCCTTATGGGACAAAGTCAGCCTAAAACCCACTGTTGCTTGAATTGAGGGAGAGCAGTAATATTTCTTTTCCCAATCTAAATCAAGGAACATGCTACATAAAGTGAAATTGTTTTAGCATTTGTCTTTGAGTCAGTTTTTGACTCCTGGCAACTGCCAGGACAAGTCCCTGCTGTTTTCTTGGCAAGGTTTTTCAGAAATGTTTTGCCATTTTGCCTCCTTCCTAGGGCTGAGAGAGAATGAACAGCCCAGGGTCACCTATTTGGCTTTGTGCCTAAGGCAGGACTAAAGCTCACAGTTTCTAACCTGCTGCTGCCTTAATCACTACTCCAAACTGTGTCTCTTATTTAGCATATAATACTAGAAAATACCATGAATAAATCTCTTCATTCTTAAAAGTATTGATTCCCCTCACACATATATGCTAGTCATTCCTGACTCTGGGGATGGTGGTGCTCATCTCCGTTTCAAAGCTGAAGAGCCAGTGCTGTTTGAAGACGTCTCCGTGGTCATGTGGCCGGCATGACTAAATGCTGAAGGCACATGGAACGCTGTTACTTTCCCACCAAAGGTGGTTCCTATTTTTCTACTTGCATTTTATACGTGATTTCGAACTGCTAGGTTGGCAGAAGCTGGGACACGCAATGGGAGCTCACTATGTTTCATGGCACTAGGGATTCGAACCACTGAATTGCAGACCTTTCTGATTGACAAGCTCAGCGTCTTAGCCACTGAGCCTCTGGATCCATAAAATAATAGCAAGTTAATTAAACAATGATTTTGCTATCATGCTTTCATGAAACCCCAAATGTAGTGCCTTGGACAGAAGCCTTCATCTGTTTATTGCTGGCACCAGACTTACCGAGGAATTGAGTATGTCTAGCTTAAGTGAAAAGAAGAACTAGTACTGACATGATAGCAGTGTTTCAATATTTGAGGAGCTGTCACAAAGAAGAGGGTGGGGGGTTCAACCAAAAGGCAAGACAAGAGTCAATAGATGGGAACTAATCAAGGAGAGAAGCAACCTAGAACTAAGGACAAATTTCCACAAAGTGAGAACAATTAATTAATGGAATGACTTGCCTTTAAGACAGTTGTAGGTGTTTCATCACTGGAGGCTTTTAAGAAGATACCGGATCACTTGTCTAGAATGGTATAGAGCAGTGGTGAGATTTATTTCCAGTTCTGTGGGCGTGGCTTGGTGGGTGTAGCAGTGGAAGGATACAGTAAAATCCCCATTTCCTCCTGATCAGCTGGGACTCTGGAGGCAGAGAATAGATGGGGCGAGGCCAGCCAGAGGTGGTATTTACTGGTTCTCCAAACTACTGAAAATTTCTGCTACCAGTTCTCCAGAACTGTTGAATACCACCTCTGGTATGGAGTCTCCTGTTTGAGCAGGGGATTGGACCAGAAGACCTCTAAGGTCCCTTTCAACTCTGTTATTCTATTATTGTTAAGAGGCTGTTGTTCTGAAGGGAACGTCTGCTTTAACTCCATAGCAAGAAATTATAAAAAACCACATCCTACAACACATGCCAGTCCCTCCCCGAAATCTAAGAAACTGCCACCTTGCTCTCTGTTTGGAAACATCCATAGTTCAGTAATGACAAATAAAGAGGTTCTGTACAACAGCATAAAGCGTGACTACGTTACAAAATAAACAGCCTGTGGAAAATAGATTCCCCCCCCTAACATTCTTCAGTTGTATTAATCAATAGCAACTGTAAGCACACCATTTTCAGATATAATCATTTTCAAGATGACAGCCTCCCTTTAGGTCAATAATGCCTTCTTAAAAGTAAGCATTGTGCATTCGGAAACCATCAGCCGGTATAAAATTTACATGGCCACCCGTTCTAAATCCTTTCATGCCTCAAGGAAGCAGTCCAGTGTTCTGCTGTATCCTTAAGAGTAACTGATCAATTTGCTTGCCCAGACACTGAAGCCATGACATTTCATAGCAGCACTAGTGTTCTAACAACAGAGAGACTCAGCCAATCGCCCCTTGGCATCTGTATGGCAAAGGTTTTCCAAATAAGAGCATGAAACAAAATCTATGAATAATGTAAGAGGAACAATACTTTTAGAACTATCTTGGTAAAGGTGGTGGAGGATTGAATTTTCTCCATGTTGACATCCTGCAGAATACATTAGATACTATTTTACTCAGTTCTATTGTTTGTTTGTTTGTTTTAATTAAAAACTACTCAACCTTTGTCTGCTGTTCTGCTTTGGCATTTACTATAGACAATTACAAAGCTATTTTCAACCCATGGGAAAGGGGGAATGCATCTCTAGCTCACCATCATCTATTTATGAGATGCAATTGTGGAAGACAGAATCCTAGTAACCCAATTCTCTTGGAAAGCTCAGTTCGATAGAAGTAGTTTTACCTTAAGGGTTAGTTCATCAAGTCTATTCTGGGAGGATTTGGGAATGGATGGTCTTTCAGCTGTGATTCAAAGGGCAGGTTCTCCAAGCTCACTCCGAAGTTCCCACTTCAAAGCTACTAGTTATTGTCTGCCTGCTCCCAAGCTTCTTCCTTTTCATTCTTCCTTCCGTGTAATTTCATGCTGCACCATCAGAAAAAAGTCCAGAGCTTGTCAGAATTGGCATTCAAAAGAAGTAGGACAAATGAAAGAGGGCAGAGGGAAAAACTGAAAGTCTTTTTAAAGACTATAGAAAAAGAACAACAAATTATTTTGTATTTGTGGAAGGTACAAATAAAGTGTAAACTGAGATAAGGTCAAGTGCAGACAACCAGAACCACAGTTCAAACTAGACTCTTTATTGTTTTATGCCTATTTCATGGGAATCTCCCCACACTGGAAATTTTCCCCTGGGAAAGACTAGATAAGGCTCAAAGAGGGAACCTGCCAGTGGTGAAATTCATTATTATTTTTTTGCTACCAGTGGGCATGGCTTGGTGGGTGTAGCAGGGGAAGGATATTGCAAAATCTCCATTCCCACCCTACTCTGGGGCCAACCAGAGGTGGCATTTTCTGGTTCTCTCAATTACTCAAAATTTCCGCTACCGGTTCTCCAGAACTTGTCAGAACCTGCTAAATTTCACCTCTGGATCCTGCCCTCTGGTGGCTAATTCTCCACTTGACCTTTCCTCTCTACAGGGACAGTTGCTGTCCTAGACAGATATTGGATGCCATTTCAAATTTGTAAACATAATTCTTTCCTTAGCTAACTTTGAAAATGGCAGAGCAAAGTTGTAAATAACAATCTGATTCTGCTGGAACGGATTTTGCACTAGGAGCTGATAAGCATTGTTCCTCTTTCTTTCTTTGTTCAACAATCCAAAGACATATAAACCTACTGACAATGCCAACAATGGTAGTTATATATTTTTTTAAAAAAATACCCCGTGGACATTTTCATTCTAAATGACAACTTCCTAAGGAAAAGAAGAAAGTAGCGTAGCTGTTGTTTTTCAAATCTTCGAACAATTTGCATTAACAGCTAAATAGATTAGGAGAAGCTGCTCAAAAGCTAGGCCTCCATATGTTCATGATATTGTCAATACAAATATCAGGGGAAAATTATATTTAAAAAAACCCCAACTCCTTAGGAAAATTTTTAAAGACTTGTTTGTTATGAATAGTATGCAACAGCCAGCACGATACAGTGGCTAAGATGTTGTACTAAGGTTGGCAAGATTAAGTCTACTTTCAGCCGTAACAAATTAGAAATTAAATGCACATTAGTCTCTAACTCGTATTTTTTTACATTATTTATTTGTATCCTGCTTTGTTATTATTACAAATAATTCAAAGTGACATATCAATATACTTTACTCCTCCTATGTAGGCAAGAACCATTGTCTAGGTGAAGTGGGTGGAAGCATGTTTTAACCCAGGAAGATGAAATTTGGAAATATTTTAGACACATACCCTCCTAACCAGCAGTGGGTTTCACATTTTTCTTAACACCGTTTCACCCCACGTGCCCTTTCCATACAGGAGCCCAGTCTTATGTGCATGTGCTTTGCTCATGCGCGTGCCTTCTGGGCATGAGCTTCCAAAACTTACATAAATTTGATAACTTAGACCCGGAGTGGGTAGGCAGGCGGGCAGGCGGGCCCCCCCATGATTTCCACTATTGGTTTAGGTGAACCAGTCCAAACCAGCTGAATATCACCTCTGCTCCTAGGCTATTGAAATATAACAGTAGGAGGATGTAAAACATAGTCTGATTTGCAAGCTGCTGTTATTACTCAATCTCAATAAAAATAGATTTATTTGTTCTACAAAGCTGATTCATGGATCCAGTCTATTTAGTGGGGCTGATACCACATGAGTTCAATCCTTCCTTCCTTCCTTCCTTCCTTCCTTCCTTCCTTCCTTCCTTCCTTCCTTCCAGTTTGTATGAAATTTCTCATACCAGGCTGTTCATCCATTCAGTCTGTAAACCAATAAATAGTTGTGTAAATTCATCTCAGTTAAACGTATCTTACCTCCGAGAAGGGGTTAAATTATTTGGGATCATCAAATAATAGAGACCCTTAAAATTCCCACTCTCTGAACAAATGTTCAAATTATAATCCTCCTAATCAATTTGTACTTTTCTGAATTTCCCCATGCAATTTCCCCATGCAATTTCCCCTTCCCCTTTCTTTTCCACCAAGCCTCTTATTCTTTAAATGTTTTGATTATGGGCTATATAGATGATGGGGGGGAAGTACTTTATAAATGTAATAAAAAGAAAATTATGTAAATGCTAAAGCATTAGATTGATTGGACTGAAATGATACCCTTTCACTTGATTTATTTATTATTTTTAAGAAAGGACTCATAATTACAAAGATGAAAAAATTGGAGCGTTAATGATGAGAAACTATTGCTAGTGAAGTTCTTCTCTGTTCTCCATCAATCATACTCCTAACTAACCACTCTTATCCTGCTTTTGATAACATACTCCAGATTTTATGAACTGTTCTTTCCTCTGTCTGCTTCAATGGACTATACTCATCAAATGGAAACCCAATTGATCTCAAAGATAGATGTTTATTTTAGTTAATTAGACAGAACTGTCATTTGATCAGAGGTAGTGTCTCTAAACTGATATGGAAGTGCTAATCCCAGGGCCGTGCAGGGGTTTGAAGGGGTGTTTCAGTTCAATAAAGCTTCAATTGAATGACTCAGATTGAAGCAGATTTGTAAATCAGAGTGAGGAGATACTTCAAAGAAGCGAATCCAGTTAGGTGCCTTTGAAGCACTTCATAGAGTTTTAAAGTTCCTTGCACATTCAATGGATCTCCTACTGTTTTTATGGTTGTTAAAGGCAATAAATGCTGCAACTCCATATATGGAGAACTTGAAAGAGGAGAGGGTTGGGTTATATGATGGGGTCTCTCACATTGACAGTAACAAACCAATGGGTTATATGACTTCGTTTAAATTTTGCCAATCACAGTCCTTTTGGAAAGTCAAAAATGATATTTGAGTTTCTCTCTGCTACTCTGAACAATTTCAGTATGGTGAGCCATATGTATTAACTTTACTCATGAGTTTAAAAAGAGGCCATAATGTTTTATTCATATGTTATTTATGACTTTTAAGACCACCTAGAACAATTCTGAGAGAAAACGAACCTTACAAAATGTTGCAGCTTTGGAAACAGTGCAGAGAAGAGCAATGATTAGGGGCCTGGAGCTAAAACATACGAAGAACGGTTGCAGGAATTGGGCATGTCTAGTCTAATGGAAAGAAGGACTAGGGGAGACATGATCTTGGTGTCCCAATATTTGAGAAGCTCCTACAAAGTTGAAGGGGTCAAACTATTTTCCAAAACTCCAAAAGGCAAAGCAAGAAACAATGGGTGGAAACTAACCAAGGAGAAAAGCAACCTAGAACTAAGGAGAAATTTCCTAGAGCAATCCATGAATGGAATAGCTTGGCTTCAGAAGTTGTAAGTGCTCCATCACTGGAGGCTTTCAAAAAGTGACTGGCCAACCATTTGTCTGAAATAGTATAGATTTTCCTGCTCAAGCAGGAGTCTTGAGTCTTTACTGATGTTATAAATATGGGTCATTGCACAGTCAGTCAGATGTTTAGGCTGGATTTGGCATTTTTGTCCAAAAATGTCCAAAAATTTCATGTCCCTCTCAAAGACCTGGCATGGGCAGATGCTTGATGATGTTAGCAGTATCGTCTGAGCTATTCTGAATAAAGCTGCCTCTTGCAATTGACTGATGGTGACTCTGTCAATGCCAGTGGAGTTCAAGTGGTGCTCCAGTTCTGGGATTGCACTCTAGGTGCCTATTGCAATTGGTACTACTTGATTATTATTATTTTAATATTGTCAATAACAAGGAAAGATAATTTGTCAAATACCAGCTCTTCTATTGTTTTGTATTTCACTGTGCCAGCCTATTTCTGACGGTTCTGCTAATTAACCAACTAATTTAAAGTATTGCCAATAAGCCATAATCCCACGCCAATAAATCCTCTACCTGATGAAGGAGGGTTTTCCCAAGAGAGTCCTTGCTTGCCAACTTTTGTATGACTCTCCCTTTGGAAACTCAGCAATCAGAGGCAGTAAAGCTACAACACACATAATGGTGAAGTAAATAATTGCTCTTTTAGTCCTGCTGAGGAGAAGTCAAAATTTGCCAATTATCCTGTGCAACTTGGCACCTTCCCCGAAGTGTGCAATGAGAAGATCCTTCCCAGGAGGGCCCAAATTTGTCAACTAACTGCACCAAGCCTGCTGGCATGCCACAAAACCCAGTGATCAGAGGTAGCAAATGTAAGAGTAACTCAACAGCTATGCTTGAGTGTCTTGCTAAGAGGAGACATCCCAGGGAAAACAACCAAGCACAATAATAAGAGCTTACTCTTGAAGAGCTGGAACAGGGCACTGTTGGCAATGATTCTTCACATGTTAAGTAAGTTTGAGAGATAATTTAGGGACTACTATCCTTTTAATGAGGCTCATTCTAAACAGCTGTTTAGGATATGGGAGAAAAGATAGCCTGATCCCAGTGGTGGGATTCAGCCAGTGTAACAACCAGTTCGCTGAGCGCCCTCCGCACATGCGCAATTCCTTTCAAAATAGCTTTAAAACTTACCTTCTACTATTGCCCTGGTGAGTAAAACAGCTGTGGCGCGGCAATCGCTCTGCCGCGCCTATCAGCTGGGCTTCAAAGAAAGGAAATATAGGACAGACTAGCGCTGGGGCAAGTGTTCGGGGCCAACTAATCAGCAAAACTATTGGTCCACGTGAACCAGTCCAAACTGACTGAATCCCACTCCTGCTGATCCAATCAATCCCAGTTGGAAATTGTCCTTTGTGTATCCAGGTTTCAAGCAATAAAGGGCTTTCTAGGTCTGCAGGACTATGCAGGTAGTCCTTGACTTATGACCACAATTTAGCCCAAGTTTTCTGTTGCTAAATGAAGTCGTTTGTTAAGTGAGTTTTGCCCCATTTTATGATCTTTCTTGCCATGGTTGTTGTAGGACTCAGCCTTCCCCATTGACTTTGTTTGTCAGAAGGCTGTGAAAGGTGTTCACATGACCTGCAATGGTCATAAATATGAGCCTATTACCAAGTGTCTGAATTTTGACACGTGGCCATGGGAATGCCACAATGGTAGTAAGTGTGAAAAACAGTTACAAGTCACTTTTTTCAGTGCTGTTGTACCTTCGAACGGTCAATTAATTAAACAAATTCATCTACCTGTACAGCTATAATCCATAGCTCTTTCTAAGCCTATAAAAATCCCTGCGAAGCTTTTTAAAAAATCCATTCTTGTTCAGTTTTTCAAAAGTCCCACCTCATCTACAACAATGCTTTCCATCCTTTAAAAACAATTCCTCTAACCCATCTAGGAAGGGACATGGTGGCTCAGTGGCTAAGATGCTGAGCTTGTCGATCAGCAAGGTTGACAATTTGGTGGTTCGAATCCCTAATGCTCTCCTGTTACTTGTCCCAAGTTCTGCCAACCTCACAGTTCAAAAGCCTCTAAGAATGCAAGTAGAAAAATAGGAACCACCTTTAGTGGGAAGGTAACAGTGTTCCATGCCCCTTTGGCATTTAATCATGCCAGCCACAAGACCATGGAGACATCTTTGACACTGGCTCTTCGGCTTTAAAATAGAGTCGGGAATGGCCTTTACTTTTAACCCACCCAGACCTGTGCAATTTCTCCCTAGCATAAACTCCTCTGCTACATTCATAAACTAGAGTGATTTTGCAAACTCTCTCCCTCTCCCTTCCATCTCCCTCCCTGTCTCTTGTGCACAGATAGTACAATATCACCATCTGCTTAGTTTCAAAATGTCAAAAAGTTGGCCCAATAGTATCAGTTCAGGGATAAGTGAGAGCAGGTGAGAAGTGCCTAATTATTAAATTTACAGTGTGCATGTTAGATCTTTATCTTCATTTCTGAAGCATCTTATCCACTCTGCACCCAACAAATATCATCCTTGTGACCAACAATTTTTTTTTTCTGATTCTACCCTGCTGAAATAAGGAGGTAGAAGGAGCATAACCTCCCCCTCCTTCCTTTGTTAATATAAAATGCACAGATAGAGGAAAATAAGTAGACAGTCACAAAGATCCCCCCAAAAAATTAATTAAAAAGGTAAAGATATATTCTTCCCCCACCTACCTGCAGCAAGCCTAATAAAAAAGGAGAAAACATTAATTACTATGTATGGTGTTTTTATGATGGAGCAACTCAGCTCAAATTATATACCTGCTTACTAACCTTAATGATTTTAAAAAAACCTGAGCACCTGAGGTTTCATTTATTTGATTGATTGATTTTTACCCACCTTTGTTAATGTTTATAAATAACCCAAGGTGGCAAATTTACCTAATACTAATTCCTCTTCCTATTTCCTCCACACACAAAAAAACCACTGTTTGGTAGATTACAGACAGTAACTAACCCAAAGTGTACCAGCTGGTTTTTATGCCTAAAGTTAGACTAGAACTCACTGTCTTCTAGTTTCGAGCCTCGTGCCTTAACCACTACAGCAAACTGGCTCCAGTAATTTATTTATTTTTTAAATTTACTTGAAACATGGCGATTACAGGTATCCCATGGAATTGGCCTCTGCTACTCTGACTCTAAACCAGAGGTGATATTCAGCAGGTTCTGACCAGTTCTGGAGAACCAACTAGTAGCGGAATTTTTGAGTAGTTCAGAGAACCGGTAAATACCACCTCTGATGGAGCCCTGCCCTCATCTCGCGAGTCCCAGCTGAATGGGTGGGAATGGAGATTTTACACTATCCTTTCCCTGAAATGGGGTAAGAATGGAGATTTTACAGTATCCTTCTCCTGGAGTGGGGAGGGAATGGAGATTTTACAGTATCCTTCCCCTGGAGTGGGGAGGGAATGGAGATTTTACAGTATCCTTCCCCCGGAGTGTGCCATACTCACAAAGCCACCTCCACCAAGCCACAACCACAGAACTGGTAGTAAGTTTTTTTGAATCCCACCACTCTCTAAATGCATTGATTTGAGAAAAAGTGCCAATCACATTGGGGAGGAATTGTGGCTCAGCAGGTAAGAGGGTGAGCTTGTCATCTGGAAAGCAGCTAACACAGGGTCAAGACCCGAGTGCCATGCGACAGGATGAGCTCCTATCCTCACCCCAGCTCCTGCCAAAGTAGGAATTCTACAACATATAAATGCATGTAGATAAATAGGTACCACATTGGTGGGAAGATAACAGTGCTCTATAACATCATGCTGGCTACTTGAACAGCATGTGATCATAATGTCTTAGAACACTGCTGGCTCAGTGCCCTTGAAACAGAAATGAATCCCACCCTCTGTAGCCAGTAACAACTAGCTGAGTAAAATCCTCAAAGACTCATTTACACTACTCATCACATCTCTACAAAAGATATATGGTACTTAGCATTTTTGTTATTACATGGACTATTTCAACCAAGCTTATCTCTGGCCCAGTTTCACAGGAATATTAAACTAACATTAGTGCACAGGAACATCTACATTATGTATATAGAAAGAGGGGTGTTAAATTTAAAATGCATTGCACTTGGCATTAAATGTAGGACTAAATGAATCATAGGAGGTGGGAGTTGAGGAAATAGAACAGAAATGTTATTTGAGTTCAACACCATTCTCAATGCCAAATCAGATTTGGTTTTCACCTTAGTGCAGATTTTAAATTAACTCGAAATGTATAGCGAGGGAATGCTGTTATACAAGAGAATAATTCTGCTGAAATCAACTGGAATAATTATGCTTATGATCGGAATACATGGGCTCTAAGATCCTATGCTATTTTAAAAATAATGTCTTGATCATGAAATATTTTGTTCTTTTAAGACCTTTTTGTGTGGTTAATCACAAGGAACAATCTTATTAATAATTGCAATCATAATTGCAATTATTTTGCATGTAAATATATATATGGGGATGCAGTGGCTCAGTGGCTAAAATGCTAAGCTTGTCGATCAGAAAGGTCAGCTGTTTGGTGATTCGGATCCCTAGTGTCGCGTAATGGAGTGAGCTCCCATTACTTGTCCCAGCTTCTGCCAACCTAGCAGTTCAAAATATAAAAAATGCAAGTAGAAAAATAGGAACGACCTTTGGTGGGAAGGGAACAGTGTTCCGTGCGCCTTTGGCTGGCCACATGTCCATGGAGACGTCTTCGGACAGCGCTGGCTCTTCAGCTTTGAAACAAAGATGAGTACCTCCCCCTAGAGTCAGGAACGACTAGCATGTATGTGCGAGAGGAACCTTTACCTTACCTAAATATATATACTGTATGTATATTAAACCACCAAGGTGACAGAATCAATGGGCTTGCAAAAAGTGTATGAAGTTCCTTATTTGAGGTTGAGCTAGCACTTTGATGTGTTTTAAACTTGCTCCTGCAAAGAAACCATATGGAAACTGATACACACACACACACACACACACACACACTCTTATTTTATAATGATACTTTTAAAACTTCTGGTTTCATTCCTTGAAACATTTCTTGCCTTCCCACCCTCCTCTTTTGAAGCAGGCAATCTGCAATCTCTCAGTAAATCTCTCAGAGCAAGGATAGAGAGAGTGACAGATTTTATATTATTTTGATGATGAGAATTCAAGGAAAAAGTTTGATTGACACCTTGAATAAGAAATCTTTCAAGAGAAGGAAGAACACTCGGTGGTGGTGGTGGTGGTGGGGAATATTATCGGGGCGGAGGACCAGATCACACTGTAGCTAAAAGAAATAGAAGGAGTGGGGGGAAAGCCAGAAGGGTGACAGATATTAAAATGCTGTTAACTTCAAGGATTAAAGGATGTCTCCCAGGCTTCCATGTCTTCAATTTTTTATGATGTATTGGAAGGCAACTCTCATTCCAACAGTTCAAGGATGCCAGGAACTCTAGACTGAAACATCCAAGAAATTGGAGTTCCAAGTCTATTTCCACCCCAGTGTTTTACTAATAACCAGGAACTTACATACTTCAGTTAAATTCTACTCCACAAAAATAAATTTGTGGTTCAGAATAACAGAGTTTGAAGAGACCTTGTAGGTCTTCTAGTCCAACCCCTTGCTCGAGATCTTATATCCTTTCAGACGAATGGCTGTCCAGTCTCTTCGTAAAAGCCTCCGGTGGTGGAGAATGCACAACTCCTGAAGTGAAGCTGTTCCACTAGTTAATAGTTCTCCCTGTTAGGAATTTTTTTCCCCCTTAGTTCTAGTTGCTTCTCTCCGTGAAAATGGGGTTCTTACTGTAATAGAATGGCAGGATTGGAAGGGACCTTGGAGGTCTTTTAGTCCAAGTCCCTGCTCAAGCATGAGACTCTGTACTACTCCAGACAAGTGGCTGTCTTAAAAGCCTCACATGATGGAGACCCACCATTTCTGAATGTAAGCTGTTCCACTGGTTAATTGTTCTCACTGTTAGGAAATTTCTCCGTTCTAGGTTGCTTCTCTCCTTGATTGTTTTTTCATCCATTGTTTCTTGTCTTGCCTTCTGGTCCTTTGGAGAATAGGTTGACTCCCCCTCTTCTTTGTGGCAGCCCCTCAAATATTAGATCACTGCTATCATGTCTTCCCAGTCCTTTTCACTACACTAGACATACCCAATTCCTGCAACTATTCTTCAGCTCACTCATTTGGGAAAAACTAAAATAAATATTGTTATCCCAAATCACAACTCTGCTCCCAGGTAAAAAGCTCAAAAGCTTTTATCATATCCATGAAGATTCTATTACTTTTGAAGTTAACTGAAGTTTGCAAAAGAAGATGTTTTTTAAAAAAAACATGGTTCTTTAAACATTTAAATATCTGCATGCATGGCCCAAATTTGATTTTCATTATCTAAAGAGGAACAGGGGGATGAAAAACTGAGGGTGGATTACTGCCATAATTTATGGCACATCTGGCTGGAAACCAGCATGCAAAATAATTGCTTTGCTGGAGATAATCAGGAAAACAGGATCTTGAATAATGAAATTGCATGGGCTAAGACCTAACTAGAGAGCTAGCAAATTTCAGAGCCCTTTTCCATTACTGACTTATTTTATGTCACCAAGTCAGCATCAATTCTTAGCAAGTACATGGATAAATTTTCTCAAGGATGACCTTCCATCATAAAATGGTTAAATGCACATCACACTCCAAACTCAGATTAGTATTAGAGACAAAGATGATTAAGGGGCTGGAGGCTAAAACATAAAACAAAGAACGGCTGCAGGAACTGGGTATGTCTAGCCTAGGGAAAATAAGGACTGGGGTGACATGGAACAGCTTGACTTCAGAAGTTGTGGGTGCTTCATCACTGGAGGCTTATAAGAAGAGATTGGAAAGCCACTTGTCTCAAATGGCATAGGGTGAGCAAGGGATTAGGCTAGAAGGCCTCCTCGGTCCCTTCCAACTCCGTTCTTAGTTAAATACTATTAAATACTGTTAAATCTTAAGTCATTTATACAACCTGTCAAACCCTAACAAATGGCTAACAAATGGTTCCGGTTACAGAGCAAACTATGTTTAACAAACGAGATCATGATTTAAAATAATAGTTTGCTTTACACAACATGTAAAGACAATCACTGGATATCCACAAAAAGTCACAAAATTATAAATTAAAAGTAAAGAGAAAGATTTCCCCTGCCCAGTTGTGTCCAACTCTAGAGGGTGTTACTCATCCCCAATTACCAAATAGCATTTTTAATAACAATAGCACTTATATACTGCTTCACAGTGCTTTATATAGCCCTCTCTAAGTTTACAGAGTCAGCCTATTGCCCCCAACAATCTGGGTCTTCATTTTACAGACCTCGGAAGGATGGAAGGCTGAGTCAAGCTAATTTAATTAATTTAGGTAATTCTTAAACTACCTAATACCATTTTGGTTTACCCTTATATGAATTTGCATCACAGTTATAGCTTATATTCAAGCAAATTCACACACTTCTGACAAATAATCTTAGAGATATTTATGTTGAAGACGAATTACCGGTTTAAACCAGGCTGGTTTAAACCAGACTTAAATATCATTGTCCCTGGCCTGAAATATCTTATAAAGATATTCAGGATGATGATTTTAAGAACATGGTAGGCCTGACTGTGTACCAAGTAAGAAATGCACCAGAAGAGAGAATCTTGGGGCACTACATTAAAAGGGGAAGCAATTGTGTTCCAGATGTTGCTTACTACCTTCTATCTTGTCATCCCTGGGGCTTTCCGGAATTAAAAAAAAAACATATGGAAGTTTACAGTTGCTGCCTTAAGTTTCAGGCGACCCACTTTATCAGTTGTTTATCTGTGTTTTGCATTTCTCGTTTTGTTTTCCATTTCTTTTTGCTGCAAGCATCTGACTGACAGTTGGCTCCGTGGCCCACAAAAGTTTCTTAGGTAACAAAAATGCTATTTTCTAAGATTCTGCTACTTTTCTCTTAGAAATATTGTTGCAAACATGTTATCAGCAATTACTTTGAACAAAATAACTTCTCCAATATAAACTGCTTTTATTCTTAACTTTTTACTGGGGTGATTGTGTATGTGTGTGTGCATGTGTTTATGTATGTCTGACAGAGAGCGTGACAAAGATATATGTATATATGTGTGTGTGTGTACATCAGAGGTGGGTTGCTAATTTTTTTACTACCAGTTCGGGTGCGGTCCCGCATATCATATGTTCATGTGATACTTCTGCCCATGTGCAGAAGCGTCCAGGCGGGTGGGTGGAACCTCCAACCACTACTACCAGTTCAGCTGATCCAGGCTGAACCGGCAGCAACCCACCGCTGGTGTACATGTACACACACATTTTTATTTACTGGAAAAATAGGGAGAACATTGATATTTCAGATATTTTAAATACCAAAGATCTGATTACATTTTAAATTAAGTCCATGCTTCAGTAGCATATAAAAAATTGGTCCCTGAAATACAACTCAGACGATGCATTTATTTTTCAAGAGACACTTTTCTGAGATGTCATTCAAATATAATGAAATTATGTCTGCTAATAATCACAAGGTTAGACCCAAGCTTATGCTAAAAACAGACCTTTTAAAACAAAAGGAACAAATTAGCTATGATTTATGCACATCTAATGAGTTTCAATTGGTCTGTCAAATAAAAGCAAACCAGGATCTGGCCCATGGGCACAATGCATACGTTGCCCTAAGCTCTGGATTGATTTAATCATGGTTTGTTGGTTAGGTCACAAAGGTCTGTTGTATCCTAAGCCATGAATCATGGTTAAATAACTCATTATGATTTAACATATGCAGATGTTAGCAGCTATCCAAAATGTCCATTTACAACTAAATAGAAGCTTTCTCCCCGTATTCTGACTTCTTTTCATATTCTTACACTTATTCTCATTCAGCAATATTGCAGATATTGCATTTGCTCCATTGAACTGAATGAGAAAATTCACAAGTGTGCGAAGTTAATTTGAATAGTTGGCTTACACAAGGAGGAACAAATGGAAATGTTAGTTCAAAACTATGTTATTATTTTGTATGCTGAATATTATTATATGCAATTTAGAGATTAGGTTTCTAATTACATTTCCATGGAGGAAAACATACCTCCATATTTAAACTTGCCACATTGTTGCTGATGTCTTTTCACTTGAAATTATGAAATAGCAGCATCCTATTAATATCTATAACCCAATCAAGGGACACGGTGGCTCCGTGGCTAAGATGCTGAACTTGTCGATCAGAAGGTTGGCAGTTCAGCGGTTCGAATCCCTAGCGCCGCATAATGGAGTGAGCTCCTGTTACTTGTCCCAGCTTCTGGCAACCTATCAGTTTGAAAGCATGTGAAAATGCAAGTAGAAAAATAGGAACCACCTTTGGTGGGAAGGCAACAGCGTTCTGTGCACCTTCAGCATTTAGTCATGCTGGTCACTTGACCTCTTTAGACATCTTTGTCTTTAGACAACGCTGGCTCTTTGGCTTTGAAACAGAGTTGGGAATGACTAGCATATATGTGCAAGGGGAACTTTCACCTTTACCTTTTACCAACCAGGTAGATAACATGATCTGGATTTAGTCATGCAAGGGTCCCATCAAGGCTCTTAGGATGCAGTGAATGGTCAAAAGTGCAAAATCACTGTGTGAACAGACATGGTCATGGATTTGCCTACCCATGCTCACTCATCTTCATTAAGTTAGCACACACCCCAATAAATACTAATCCTTTGTTACAAATTATTGTGCCTGGATTGCATAAGGTTCAGAGGCAAATTGAATGAGGCATGCAATTTATGGAGGCTTAGATCGTTTCTTCTTGACTTAGCATCCAGATAGTCCTCGCCTTACAACAGTTCATTTACTGACCGTTCAAAGTTACAATGGCACTGAAAAAAGTGACTTATGACCATTTTTCACATTTATGATCCTTGTCACATCCCCATGGTCACGTGATCAGAATTCAGATGCTCATCAACTGACTCACATTTATGACAGTTTCAGTGTCTCGGGGTCATGTGATCCTCTTTTATGACCTTCTGACAAGCAAAGTCCAGGGGGAAGCAGGATTCACTTAACAACTGTGGCAAGAAAGGTCGTAATATGGGGCAAAACTCCCTTAACAACTGTTTCACTTAGCATCAGAAATGTTGGGCTCAATTGTGCTCATTAGTCGGGGACTCCCTGCAATGAAAAGCTTTTCCCTTTTTTTCACTCAATAATCAGACCTTCTAAATGAGATGTATTAACAGGTAATATCAATGAAGATTAATGTTTCGTAAAAGTACATGTAGTTTTTAATTTCTCTTTGGACACCACACACACAAGAACACCACTCCATAGTATTCAGTGGGAATCAGAGGAGGTATTTAGCCAGTTCTGACCAGTTCTGGAGAACCGGTAGCGGAAATTTTGAGTAGTTCGGAGAACCGGCAAATAGGCTGCCCCCCCCCCCCCCCGCTGCCTCCCAGCTGATCTTTTTTTGTTGCCCTGAACAGGAGAATGGAGCTGGAAAGCAGGTTAGCGGTTAGTAACCTTCCCCTGTCACACCCACAAAGCCACACCCCCAGAACTGGTAGCAAAAAAAAAAAAGAGTTTTCCTGACATCATGTCACTTCCCTGCCCCAGAAGAAAATGCCTAAAAATCCATCTTATTCTGTCTTTCAAAAGAAGAATCTGACACTGAACCACATTCTCCATCAAACATGCTAACCTTTTTATTTTGTTGCTGCTGTGTGAAAGCTGTTTTCATCCTATAATGACTATGAGCCCCCCAAAGCAGCACCGTATAATTTCATTGAAACCTTTTCTGAACCAAGCTTCTATAATCCATAAAGATTGATTGCTACTACAGAAATGGAATATCCCTTCCAATATAATTAAAGGGCTCAATTAACCTTCTTTCATATTCTGAAAGTATTTATACAATAAATTCCCCTCAAACTGCTGGTATTTCTAAAAAAAATGGATGGATGTATGGATGTATGTATGTATGTATGGATGGATGGATGGATGGATGGGTGGGTGGGTGGGTGGGTGGATAGATAGATAGATAGATAGATAGATAGATAGATAGATAGATAGATAGATAGATAGATAGATAGATAGATCTGATGCCAAGAAGGTCTTAGGAAAGGCATTTGATATATCTTATTATTATGAATAAATCAACATCCTCAGAACCCCAGGAGGCTTTTCATATTAAAACAAAAAAAAAATGCCAGGGGAATATTATATTTGGTTAGAACTATTCAAGTCATCTTGGAGGATGAATATTTCTGAAATTTATCCATTAGTAGGAGAAATACTAAAAATGAGTTCATTCTTCTAAATCTTCCATTATTCTATTTTCCAACATCTGAAGATATGGCCAAAGGCTTCTCACAAAACTAAGAAAGGGAAAGAAAATACTCTCTGTGTTCCAGTGTCTTGGCATGATAAATTCTCAAAAGAAAGTTCTCAGTCACGTATGTAATGCTATCATTAAACTGGTTTATTAGTTGGTACTCTGATAGTAACTCTTATTAAAATTACACCAAGACCGCCCAGAAAAATGGCAGTAGCAGACCATTCCCACCTTCATATTCCCTTAACTTTTTGTTCTTCTTGCAGACATTTCAGGCTAGGTAGTGAAATGTTTGCAACAAGCTTGGAGGCCTAACAATTCAACCTGAGCTTTATTTATTCTCCATGCTTGGACTTCAACCTAGAAAGACTATATAGCTATTTGTCCATGAAATCATCAAAAATCAAGCTCAAAAATCATGTTGATCACAATGACTGGCTTCACTTAACATAGAAGAGCCAAACAAATAAATCACATCAGGATTGAACATGATGGCTTGGATTACGCCAAGCATGTCAAGGTGGGAGTTTAATTTGAAAAAGGACTCAATGAAAAATTACTATTTTACTCTATTTTATCACCTTGTGCAAAGGCAGCATGGAGGTTGAGGATCATTTTATTCTTGAGCAGATGCTTCCCAGGGAAGATTGGAATGGGAGATAGTCAAAGGTCAATTCCTAACTCACTCGCAACCTCAATTGAGCACAACATTTCGCTTCCTAAGCGAGACAGCTGTAACGTGATGAATTTTGCTCCATTTTACCACCTTTCTTGCCACTAGGTGTTAAGTGAATCACTGCCTTTATTAACTTAGTCACACGGTTGTTAAGTGAATCTGGCTTCCCCATCAACTTTGCTTGTCAGAAGGTCGCATAAGGAGATCCCGTGACCCTGGGACACTGCGACCATGAGCCAGTTGCCAAGCATCCCAACTTCAAATGGTCACTAAATGCGCTGTTGCACTTCGAGGACTACTGGTCCTCCATTCCTCAGCCACACCAGGCTATCAAGACCCCACCAGTTCAATGAAAACTCTTGAGAGTAGAGTAATGCAAGTCCAAAAGCAATGCAAGAAAGACGGAAGAGTAAGATGTTAGTCCTGACAAACTGCCTGAGCATTAGTCTGAACCATAACATGATTGTATTCAGTCTCCCTTGAGAGGACAAACAATACCAGTGGTAACAAAACGGCTTTTCACACTGGCCTAAAATGCTGACAGGCTGAGTGTTGAGCTAGAAAAGAATGCCAGCGCCCTCTGGCGATCACAAACTCGGGATCTTAAAAAAAATATATGACTAAAGGTAGACCGAAGTATAGATTTCTTGCTAACACAGCTTAAAGGCATGAAAGCATAAAGAATGTTTTACCAAGAAATGAGAGAGCCTTTATTAAAACAAACACAAGAACGGCACAATAACAAGAGCTGATGCAATCATCTGGTATTATAAAACTGTGGCCCTTTCCAAGTTTACTTTTAACAGGCTCTGACTTAAAAGACAATAATAATGACTTTGTCAACTTGAAGCCAAGACAAAATACTTTTTAGGCTGGGTTATTTACTGACTGATGCCATATAATCATGCACAGGAGGCAGGGACTTAAAGTCGACTAAAAATGAGAAGATTACAGAGTGCTGGCGATATAAATTAATACGGCATATTTAACGTGTTCCTTTCCAACTAGTATTTCTAACTTAAATATAGCATCTTATTAGGAATTAACAAACTAGAAGCATCACTGGTAATTAAACATCCCGAGGCCCACTTAGAATTCCATGGACACCCACAAGAAATGTTCATAGAAACTGTGAGATAAGTTGGTTGAAAAGCAGAGAGGACAAATAGCACCAGTTTTAAAGTTCGTGGATACATACATACACATACATAGCTGTCATAGAGAATTGATCAATCAACCAACCACTACATTGGTTGTTTCCCTCAATTCCATGGCCAATTAAGAAGGCCTGAAGTTGTTGAGCTGCCAGTCTCCCAGAAACAAGCTACGTATCAGAAAAATGATTTTTCAAAATTTATTAGAAGCAGTAATGGGCACACACATTCCAGAAATCCTTTGCATTTCTACAGAAACATATTACTCCATTCCATGTTCTTCCTAAATGATCCTAAATAGACAAAGAGCAAGACGGTTCTATTTGATAGCTAAAAAGAGCAGCTTTCTCTGATTCACTTCTCCTATTGTGTATTACTTTAATCTAAACACAAATATTGAATTAGTGGAAAGGACCATATATATGTAGATAGATATAGTACGAATTATACTTGGCCAGAATAATACATGTATGCATTTGCTTGAGTATAACAAGAGAGAATTGTGTATGCTTAAATTTCTCTGTTTACGCGATTACTTGATGGTAAACATACATTTTGTCAGGTCACCTCTGTCTGCAGTAGTTCTTGCCCTGTCCTCAATAAGAAATTACCCGTCATGATTTTGATTACATTCTTATCGTTTCCTGGACTATTGATGCTGATTGTAGCAGTTCGTGGTGTTAATGAATTTAGCCAAATGTGCAAACTTTGAGCATTTCTGCAAAGTCAGGCCCGAATGAGGAATGTATAAATAGGGTTTCCACGTCATCCTATTCCTCTGGTTGCACTATTGGAATTGGGGAGTTTTAAATAGAAATTCTATAATGCAGAATTGCAACCGCCGCACATTAATCAAAGAAGGCAAGGGGAGCTATGTTGGCATGGGCAAGGAGCCTCTTGTTTTTGTTTTTAAGTTTGCAGCCCCATCGTCTCCTCTTCTTTCAGGCTGCAGGGAGCTCAGCTGCTTTGCAACTGCACTCCCACAAATATTTCCTGGGGGCTGGGACATGCCATTTTAAAATGTGCTGAAGCAGCCCTAAGGAGGGTCACAATCTCCAGGTTTTGCCTGCATTCAAATTTCACCTCTATTTTATTACCTGTTTTGCTAGCTTGGATTGTGCTGATGCCCAATGCAGCACCTAACAGCATAGTTCCCACATCCATTCGTGACATTTTCCCAGTCCTTTCTTCCACAGACAGAAAAAAGTAAATAAGAACTGAAACTAGTTCTATCATCAGAACACTCTCTAGGTTTAATTGTCACACAAAAGCTGAACTCTTTGGCAAATATTAAGAGGAGAGCAAAATATATTATCTAAGAAGGATGGTATGTTTTTCAAGCACTAATGGTAGTGCTAGAGGGATAAAATGTGTGGAGGGGAGGACGGGGAGGGGGAGATGGAAGGGGAGAAGGAGAAGGAAGAGGAAGAGGGGGAGAAGGAGAAGGAGGAGAAAACAAAAACAAAACAAGGATAGTCAATGCTTTCAAGCTTCATGACTCTGCCTACATCTGCAGAAACCCTATGACTTGAGTATCTCTTTTATGATCATAAGTCATTAAAAATAATTAATTTCTTAAATTAGTTGCCCACGAAATGCTCATTGTGCCATTTGCAAAAATAAAGACAAAGTTCAGAGAACATAAATAAAAGTGGAGCGGAGAAACTGTTTGCTTCTCCTATTTGGAAGTTAAAGGTAGTTTTTTTGTTTTTTGTTTTTATTTGGCAAGAATGACGTGGTTTTCTTCAAGGCATGCCTTTGTCTTTGATGGGCAAATGCCCTACCACTTCGTTGCAGTATTTTCTTTTCAACCCCCCCAAAAATTAAAGTATAAAAAGGGAAATTCTCCACCATCTCCCATCTTCTTCTTCCATCCATTCCCCCCCCCCCCGCAACTAGCTTCTCCTTTCCGTTCAGCGCCCAGTGAAATAAATATTTAAAGGCACTGATGATCAATGGGCATCGCTCCAAAAGGTAAAGTTGTCCTCCTGATGATGTCAGATTGCAAGATTGGGGGGGGGGGGCGCTTGAGGGCCTCCCAGGAAAAAAGGACCGTTATGCAGTGGGACCAAAGAGCTTTCTGAGCCAGCTTTCTTCTTCCCACCTTCGCCGTGGCTCAGATTTCCTAAAGATCAGCCAAAGGGTATAACGATTTTCTGACCAAAGCCACACACATGCAGAGGCGGTTGGGAGCAAGAATGGAGCCGTTGGCCAAACCAGAATAAAAGTCTCTCTGATGGGGTGGGGAGGGGGAATCTTCCGAATCCCGGTTTTGGAAAACGTCTGGCCGCTTTCCCGTCTTCCTGCACTCCCATCTGCACGGAGAATATTTGGATTCGAAGCCTTTCCTACTGAGATCCTGTCCCTTCCCAAAAATCAACACACACACCCACCGCATGCACACACACACACACCTCCCCCAAGAAGAGATCCGGAGTGGCACCGCTTTCTTTCCTCTACGGGGTTGCCATTCATCGGAACGCGCAGTCTCGAGTGGGCTTTGCAAAAGCCGCCGCCGGAGATTCAGAGCTGCGCGCGCGGGGCGCGCGCGCGCACACACAAACATACCAAGCGCGCGCACCCAGAAAGAAAACGGCGGAATCGAGAACTTAAAAGATGGGCTTTGTAGTCCGAGGGGGAAGGGCGGGGGATTGGAGCAACCCAGAGAGAGAGAGAGAGAGAGAACTCAAGATGCCTTTGGTGCCACGCACGCACCATCCCTTTCCAACGCCTGGATTCGTTGCGCCGATTTCGATGGTCTTGAACCTCTCTTAAGAGCTCCGCTAGCCCCGTTCGGCCAACGATGGTTCGCGGGTGCCAAAACCAAGGAACGAAAAAAAGAAATCTCCCGACCTCACTTTCTCACGCACAAACACAAACACACACAAACACACACGAACAGAGGAAGTGGGGCGGCGAACCCCCAACGCCTCCTCCCCAGAGATCTCCAGGGCTTCACTTTCAGCCTCCGAGTCTGCCCTGCGCCTATTTCATCCTCTCCAGCCCTTCTCGCCTAGCGATCCCCCCTTCCCACTAAGCTCCGTGTCGGGCTGCAAGGCACTTTCCAGCCCCCCAAGCTTTCCCGCTGCTTCTCTCCCTGCTCCTCCCTACGTCCTTGGTGGCTGGGGTGAACCCCAAAGCTCTGGTCCAACTCCTTTCCGCAGCATCCTTCTGCCCCGTCGGCTGTGCAGAGCAGGCGGAATTCCCCCTCTCCATCCCCGGTCTTTCGCGCTCCCTCTCTCTCTCTCCTCCTCCTCTTTCCAAACCCGTCTCAAAGGAACCTAGAATTTAAGAAAGAACCCCCCCTCTTCCCCAGAAATTTAGGGGGGCCCCCGAGGGCCGTCGGGAAGACAGCCGTTACCTGGAAATCTGGCGGCCCCAGATTCTCTCTCTCCGGATCACCTCTGGAGAAAGGCGAGCAGACGAGTCCCATTCACAAGTAGAGGCGCAGTGTCTGCTGGTTCGCTCGCTCTCCAGCCTATCCCACTCCGCTGGCAACGCGGCTGAATGAGGCTTGGAGCTAGTGGAAGGAGAGAGAGAGAGAGAGAGCGCTGGGGGGGGAGGAGGGAGGCACAGGGGGAGGGGGAAAGCGGGGGAGAGAGAAAGGGAGAAGGCTGGAGGCTCTGCTTGGGCTTCTTCTGCCGGGAAGAGCTGGGGTAACCTCAACGCTGTCCCCCTCCTTTCCTTTTTTTCATGGGGTGCCTCTCTTTCTCCCCCTTGTTTGCCTTTTTTTTTGCAAGGCAGATTTGACTTGGGGGTAAATGCTAACCAGGATGCCTGGTGGAGAACAAGCAATAAGGAGGCAGCGGATCAGCCCCTTGTCCCAGACATGTTGGGTCTCTAACACAGTTTGCGCTCCAGGCTTAGTTCTTTTTTCCATTTCTGGTGGGTTCCCTTTTCCAATTCAGACATTTTTTTCTTTCCTTTTCTTTCCAAACTCTAAACCCCCTTCTTTGTAAAGGAGGGCTGCTAAAATTCATCCCACTCACCCCTGAGAGAAGGTTCTCATGTGTTGGAGGGAACATTTCAAAGAGAAAAGGGGCTGCTTGGCTTTCTCGGACTGATCTTCCTCTGAGGAAGAGGATGAGAAGCACAGACACAAAAGGCAAGCTGATTTTGGGAAGCAAAGGGGGGGGGGTGATGTACTCGACAGTTTCTAGCCCTGGATTCATATATATATTCAAATTCCTGACTTTTCACACCCAGATTCTTAGCCTGATCTGAAGATGCAGTCGCTTCAGCCATGAGGGCATCCTCAATACAACATAAACATGCAAAAAAGCAGAAAGGCAGGAGTGTATCTAGTTACTTGGAAGAGCCCTAAGACCTTATGAGAAAAAATGGAGCATTCAGGGCTCTAGATACCGTGACCCGTCAAAACCGCGGTACACAAAACCGCGCTCGACGAAAGCACGTACCTGACGTCATCAGCAGCGCAACGAAATTTTTTTAAAATAAATTAAATTGAAATTAAAATAAAATTAAAGCAAGCCGATTCACATAAAGGTAAGGGTTAGGGTTAGGGTTAGGGTTAGGGTTAGGGTTAGGGTTAGGGTTAGGGTTAGGGTTAGGGTTAGGTTAAGGGTTAGGTTTAGGTTTAGGGTTATGTTAAGCGTTAGGGTTAGGGTTAGGGTTAGCATTAGGTTAAGGGTTAGCGTTAGGTTTAGCATTAGGTTAAGGGTTAGGTTTAGGGTTAGGTTAAGGGTTAGGTTTAGGTTTAGGTTTAGGGTTCGGTTTGGGGGGGTTAGGGTAAGGTTTTCGCTTTAATTTTAAATTTACCGCTCACAGCGCGATGTTTTCGTCGCACTGTGATGATGTCACGTACGTGCTTTCATCGAGCGCGCTTTTGTCTACCGTGGTTTTGTGGTGGAACCCTAGATACAATCCCAAATAGCCCCCATTCTGCAATTGGCTATAGCTAGCACCATGCAATAGCAATAACACTTAGACTTATATACCGCTTCATAATGCTTTTACAGCACTCTCTAAGCGGTTTACAGAGTCAGCATCTGGGTCCTCGTTTGACCCACCTTGGAAGGATGGAAGGCGAGTCAACCTTGAGCCGGTGAGATTTGAACTGCCGAACTGCAGCTAGCAGTCAGCTGAAGTAGTCTACAAGTACTGCACTCTAACCACTGTGCCATCTCGCCACCATGCAGCTATGAGGACTGTGTAAAGTCTACCTGTTGGCACTCGGGGGTTAGGACAACTTTTGAGACACCTTGTGACACCATCTGTGCCTTCCTTCCAAGACTTGCCCAACTACTCTCAAATCCTGACTGTTGCCTGTCGGATCTAAATGTTCTACCTTTCTTACTGGAAATCTGACATAGGATTTTATCCCCGAACTAAGCTGCAAACAAACTGCTTTGTCTGGTGGTTTTCTGGTGAATTCCTCTTGTGATACAGACTTTGAACTCTTTGATTATATTGTGAAAACTTTTAGGAGGGGATGAACAAGCATAAAGAGGATAAGAGCCAGTTTGGTCAAGTGGTTAAGGCTCCAAGCCTAGAAAGCAGGAGATTGTGAGTTCTAGTTCAGTCTTAGCCAGGAAAACCAGCTGGGTGACTTTGGGCCAGTCCCTCTCTCTTAGTCCAACCCACCTCACAGGGTCGTTGTTGGGGGGGAATAGGAGGAGGAAGATATTTGTTGAAGATGTTCACAACTTTGAGTTACTTGTAAATATAATAAAGGCAGGATACAAGAAACAAACAAACAAATAATAAATAACAAAAACATCCAAGGCAATCTATCTTCCCTAAAATATTATTTATTCAGAAGGAGTTGTCATGACATAGGGATGATGATGATGATGATGATGATGATGATGATGATGATGATGTAGAAGAAGAAGAAGAAGAAGAAGAAGAAGAAGAAGAAGAAGAAGAAGAAGAAGAAGAAGAAGAAGAAGAAGAAGATATTCATTTAGTCATGACTATTCAGTCATACTCTTGGAAAATCTTTGGTCTCTCCACATCTTCCAGTTTTACACTACTTGATACGACCTTGTAAAGTGTGAAGGATTAAAGAGACCAACTGTATGACCATCAGCTGTTGATCCAATCTTTTCTTGATCTATATTCTTTAGAATTGCAGGTGACAGAATTATATGTGAATGGTGTCAGTACACAACTAAAATATGCATTTTAAGATCATTAAGAACCATGCTGCCACAGTGGTTAGTTACAGTGCAGTACTACAGGCTACCTCTGCTGACTGCCTACTGACTGCAATTTGGCAGTTCGAATCTCATCAGGCTCAAGGGTGACTCAGCCTTCCATTCTTCTGAGGTCAGTAAAATGAGGACCCAGATTGTTGGGGCAATTGGCTGACTCTGTAAACCGTTTGTAGAGGGCTGTAAAGCACTGTGAAGCGGTATATAAGTGCCATTGCTATTGCTATTGAACCAGTGCATTGGGAATAAAATAAAGTTAGGCTTTTCTCAATGGTAGATCTGTATTTATTGAGAGATTTGTTGCTTTGTTTTTATTATAATGAACACATGGTCCTCTTACATAAAAATCTCAAGGGAAAGGACAACTGGGAGAATAGTACCAAGAATAATAAGAGGACAACTGGTATCTGTCTGTCTGTCTCTGCTGTCTGTCTCTTTCTCCCTCCCTCCCTCCCTCTCATCTGTCTGTCTAATTTATCTAACTGTCCATGTCATGAGACATTCTTTAGTTCCACATTTTTAGATTTATTTTATAGGAGAAGAACAGGCAGAGCTGGGGAGCGGAGTTAAGCTAGTCATCAGTCTAGAGTCCTTATGTTTCCACAAATGGTCTATGTCTAAACCTTCTTGAATTCCGTTGACCCTTATCTACCACCAATTAATCATTGAACATTAGTTGACTAGATTCTTGTGCAGAGGCTTGAGCAATATATCTTCTTAATTGCAACTTAACACATGATCCTGATTCATTGTGTCTGTCACTTTTGATATATATGTACAAGGACAGGGGTCTGAAAAGCGGAGCACATTGAGACTGAAATAACCCAATCTTGGAATGAGTTATTCAGGGTGGATCAGAAGTGACCTGCCCTCAAACGGAACCATTTTGACTTTTGCTCTGAGGCAGGACTGACCCACTTTGAGACCAGACCATTTCCAGTACCCTCCAAAGGACCCAATTGGAAAGCAAACTTGGAATGTTCAGAATTCACAATATTGTGCATACTTTCAGAGATGTGACACGTTTAAAATAAGCCATTCATCCTTATTTTACCTAATACCCAAATCTGACAATTTGATATGTGATCAATTAGCCTTATCTAAAAGTAGCATTTCCCATTACGCCACGTAGAATAACACATTAAAAAAAAGATGATACAAGTATCCCCGATACTAAAGTCCCCCCAATTTGGTTAGTTTGTGTGTGTTTGTGTGTGTGTGAGAGAGAGAGAGAGGGAGGGAGGGAGAGGGAGAGGGAGAGAGATGGAATGCTGCTGGTTTGCACCGGTTCAGGCGAACTGGTAGTGGTGGTAGCGTGAATCTCCACCCACCTATCCTGACATCATCACGGAAGGTTCCATGCATGCCCGAACGTGCACACTCCTGCTACCAAATGTTTAGTGAAGAGAATAGAATACCATTACTGGTGTTTGTGTGTGTGTGTGTGTGTGTGTGTGTGTGTCTGTGTGTCCTGGAGTCCATGTTGACTCCAGGCAACTGCTTGAATAAGTCCCATTTTCTTAATAAGTTTTCAGAAGTGGCTTGCCATTTCCTCTTCCTAGGGCTCAAGGTCACCCAGCTGACTTAGTGCCTAAGGTGGAACTAGAAGAGATGATCTCCCAGTTTTGGACATCATGCTTAACCAGGAGATCAAACTGGTCCCAAATCATCCCTTAATCCAAAATAATGGTCCCAGTGGCCCTGATACCAAACAGCAAAGATTATAGCAGTGGTATTTGAACGTCAATGCCTATACAGACCAAGTGGAAAGTGCAGAAAATGAAAATTAGAGAGTTAAGTCAACTCTTAAGAAAAAAAAATCATAATATTGCGCCATTATATTTATAGATTAATAGAGCACTACAAGGCATGCCATTTAAGATATGTAAGCATCAGGTGAGCATCTCTGATTAATTTCATCCTACCCTGCAGACTCTGCATGGAGTAAGGTCCCTTTTGACCATCCTGCTATGAATCTAAGAGATGATGACCTGATAAACATGGAAAAATAAGCAGGATTACACTTCTTCTCTTGCAGAGCTACAGGACATACATTGATTCATTGTCTTAGCATGCCGCAACTACTTTCCTGAATTGAGAAGGAGTAAGAAGGGCAGGGGGAGGACAAAGTCTGGAATACTGCAGGGCAATGCTTTGCATCAAAGGGTAGCAGAAGAATATAGATGTAGCTTTGCACAATAAATGCATGTACTCTCAAGTACAGGGACCTTCAAACCATGTGCATCTAGCATAGTAACACAAGACACACCTCTGACCCCCGTTGTATGCATTGAATAATCTATAAGATAATTACAACAGGCTAACTCAGGGGTGCAGGACAATCCAGGTACATCCATCCATGTCTTCAATCACTTTGCATACTGTTGCTGTTCCCCCACCTCCCCAATACAGGGTATAGCAATAGGACTAGCGCTTAGATTACAGCTTCACAGTGCTTTTACAGCCCACTCTAAGCAGTTTACATACTCAGCCTATTGTCCCCAACAATCTAGGCTCCTTATTTTACCCACCTCGGAGGGTTGGAAGGATGAGTCAACCTTGAGCCAATGAGACCCAAACTGTCAAACTGCTGGAAGCAGGGGTTCAGCAGAAATAGCCTGCAGTGCTTCATTCTAACCATTGAGGCTCTTCTTACAACCACAGCTTGCAACTATGGTTGGGACAAGAATTTGGATTGCTGAACAAAATGGTTGTTAAGTGAGTTGTGCGCAATTTTACAGCGTCTTTTGCCATGGTTGCTAAGCAAATCACTGTACTTAAACAAATTACTTAATCTTAACTTTCATGCAGTGTTTTTGTATTGTCTAAACCACCCAGATTTGCATGAGAAGGGTGACATCAACAAACAAATAAGCAAATAAATAAGTAGGGCTCTTTGGATTTCAACCACAAATCACAGGGCAAAACCCCTTCTGTTTTGTTAATCTGGGGACTAACAACTTTTATTTTATTTTTTTTAAAGGGCAATAGAGATTATTACAAATGAGCTTTCCTATTCAGTGTATGCCAGTCATTTAAGTGCCCTGGATGAAGCTTCCTTTGATTCTGAAGTTATTAATAAGTTACAATGAAGGAGGAGGAAAACTGCATATTCTTGAATATAGACAGATAAACAGTTATGGGAGGTCCAGATGGTTAATCTTTAAGTGAGAGGAAAACACCCAAGGGAGCCTCTCTGGGAAAGGAAGGAATGTGTCTGAGAAGCATTTAAAAAAAAAAAAAAAAAAACGAATGTACTTATCTTCCAGGAAAAAAGAAAGGGGAATCTTGTTTGAAAAGGATTTGGTCAGCTAGAACTTCAGATTACTCCTTGGTGGTTCTGTAATGGTTCTAAACCAAACTATCCACTTAAGAAAGCTCTTGAAATATTTGGCTTTGATTGAAAGCAGAGGTGGCCTCTGTGCCTAGGTATGTGATTGTTTTGTTGGAGAAATCAGAAATATATTTCTTCTCACCAAAGCCAGGGCCAAAATCAGACAAAGCTGCATTCTTCCCCATATCCCCTAAGCCCAAAATAAGATAAAATATATATTCTAAAACCAGGGGGACTAGAATAAATTAGGCAGTTCCATGACAGTTATGTTAGCATTACAGATCTGAGGTCTTGCTGTGCTTTGGGAAGGTTTCAGCCATGAAAATGAATGAAGACAATGAAAGAATAAAAAGCAGAACAGGAGAGTTTTAGGAGGGATGGCTTAGAATGCACAATAATAGAATCGGAAGGGACCTTGGAGGTCTCTAGGCCAAACCACTGCTCGAGCGGGAGACTCGATGCTATTCCAGACATAGGGTGTTCCTCCAGGGATGGAGCACCCACAACTTCTGGTGGCAAGTTGTACCACTGATCAATTGTTCTCAGTGTCAAGAAAATTTCTCCTTTTAAGTTGGATCTTCATTACCATGATTATTTTCCATCCATTGCTTCTTGTCCTGCTTTCTGATGTTTTGGAGAATAGTTGGGGACAGGGGTGAATTGCTATTGGTTCGGACTCATTCACCTGAACCAGTAGTAAAAAGTGTTACTGGTTCTGGCGAACTGGTATTTCCAACAATCAGCTGTGATGCACGATTTACGTTAGCTAGGAAGCAGAATTTCCTGCTTTCTATCTAATCTAAATCACATAGCACAGCAGATTCCCCCTCCCCCCACTGTTCTACTTACCTTTCAGGCGTGCTTGGTACCAGGCTCCACACACACACCGACCGGATGTCATCACTCTGTGATGACGCTATGTGCATGCGCGGAAGGTCCTGTGCATGCGTGGAGGTGATGCGTGTACTCACATTTACGAACCAGTAGCGAAGGTAAGTAGTAGGTAAGTAGTAGTGGATGGGGCCCCTCTTCTTTGTAGCAGTACCTCCGATATCAGAACACTGTTATCATGTCATTAATCCTTTTTTTCATTAGACATTCTGAGTTCCCGCAATTGTTCATCTTAAAGTTTAGTCTCTAATCTTCTTTATTGCTCTTCTCTGCACTTTTTCCAGAGTCTCAACATCTTTTTTGGTAACATGGTGACTAGAACTCAACACATTATTCCAAGGGTGGTCCTACTAAAGCTGCACTCTTTGGTACTAACACTTCACATGACCTTTATACTATCCCGCTGTTGAAGCAGCCTAGAACCAGATTGGAGGGTTTTTTTTTTGAGGGGGGGGGTAGTTGCAGCACAATCAGCATCAAGCAAATTAAAACAACAACGGTTTGTTCTCATCCTCCCTCTTGTTGGAGAAGAATGACTTCTGCCAAGCGTATGTGAAGGGATCTCATTTGAGAATCTCATGAAGGAGCTTCTAGAAGTACTTGGGGGGGGGGAGTCTGCAAGAGATGGACTAAGCATTGAGCATAGGAGATGTGTCTCTTCTCCTAGGACCGTGATGGCTAACCTTTTTGTCGTCTGAAAGCACATGCATGCACGCGCAACAGCACCTGTGCACGCCCACGCCCATAATGCATTGCACATGTGACCCTCCCATGTTCCTCCTGTGCATGCACCACTCTTCCTGTGCAGGCCCATGTGACACCCCTCACCCATTTTTGGCTTCCGGGTTGGTGCAGAAGGCTTTCCAGGCCCAAAACTAGGTGTGAGGGGGTGCCCTATTTTGTGCCTGAAACGTCTCCTGCACCAACCTGGAAGCCAAAATGGGGCATTGGGGCATTGCACAAGGCCTCAAAATGCAATGTGAGCCCCCCCTCGCATGCCCCCTGTGCATGCGTGGCAGAGACCCGAAGACCAGCTGGTCTATGGGAGGTGTGCCCGCATGCGCGGTGGAGCTGACCTGGGGAGATGGCTGGTGTGCCCGCAGAGAGGTGCCATAGGTTTGCCATCACGGTCTTAGGAAGTAGCGTCCCAAAGGGGGGAAAAACATCTGCATTTTTGAAATCACTGCTCAGGTGGATGAAAGAAAATTTGCTCTCAACATCGCTCTCAAAGGAGAGAAGAATTTATGGAGAAGTCTTCCAAGAGGAGTGTGTTTTAATAATAGGTTGGGCAAAATATTTGCCCTGACTTTCATTGTACCTTCAAATCCCTATCTATATCTTATTTTAGTGCAATTAATCCTGAAGAACACCTCCGTGTGATTTTCTTTTTTTAGAATGGAAAATATATGTAGCCAGGAAGATTTGAGACAGATGGAAACATACATAACACAAAAACAACAAGGCCACCAGTAGTATCATCTGCTACTCCAACAATAAACTCAGAAGTGCCACCAAGAGAAATTTAAGAGATTCTAAAGCATCCTGAAAGTAAAGGGAAGAAAATGGAAGTCCTTTTCACTAGCCAAGCCAATTTTCAAGCCAATTTTGAGACAGCTTTACTTTGAACATTGTCAAAAAGAGAATCAGGGGTGTTTTTTCTGCTGACACCAACAGCTGTTCTGGTTTCTAATGATTTTAGGGTTATCCTCCCTCTCTATCTATCTATCTATCTATCTATCTATCTATCTATCTATCTATCTATCTATCTATCTATCTATCATAAAAAGCCACTCCCTAAAACTGCATCAATAAATCCCTTTTTTTAAGGTGCAAAATTAATCTTTGGGATAGGAGCTGTGGTGTTGCAGTGGTTAGAATGCAGTATTGCAGGCTGATTCAGCTCACTGCCAGGAGTTTGATCCTGATGGGGCTCAAGGGTGACCCTTGCATCCTTCCTAGGTTGGTAAAATGAGGACTCAGATTCTTGGGGGCAATAAACTGACTCTGTAAACCACTTAGAGGGACTTGTAAAACACTATGAAGCAGTATTTAATTCTAAGTACTGTTGCTGTTGTTATTCCTTACCATTCTGATGGCCATTAACTTGTACTGTATTGTATTGTAGAACTATCTGATCAGAAATCAAATTGTGATCCTGAATTAGTTGCTTTGATCAACCCACTGGGATGTTTACTTGAGGGCTCCTACAAAGAAAGGGCAGTGAAACTATTTTCCAAAATTCTAAAAACAATGGATAGAAACTAACCAAGAGGTCAAGCAACCTACAACTAAGGAGAAATGTCCTAATAGTGAGAGCAATTCAACCAATGGAATGGATTGCCGTCAGAAACTGTGGATGCTCCATCACTGGAGGCTTTCAAAAATGGACTGGATAACCATTTATCTAAAATGGTATAAAGTCTCCTGCTCAAGCTGAGGGTTGGACTAGAACAGCAGTCACCAATTGGTGGTCTGTGGACCACTGGTGGTCCATGAGAAAATTTTGGTGGTCTACAGAAAAATTATTTGCGTTTGTTTATTGCACTAAATTAGGGGTCTTCAAACTATGGCCACTGGACTGGATACATGCAATCAACGTTTGAGTTGCTGCAGAGAGTCTCCCAACTCAGGGTATTTTTGTGGGGGTCAGAAATTCCAACATGGGGTCCGCTTCAGCCTCTTGGTGCAGGGCTTTGGGGGAAGGCTGTGTGGAAGTGCCGCTGGTGACAAAGAACCAGAGGCCTTGTTTTAGTGGAATTGCATCATGGCCTGGAACTGGCTAACCATCTTAGCCCACTGAGCCTCCTTTCCGGTCAGATCCAACTTGAACTGAGCTGTTTTGCCAACTCTTTCTCGTGGTGGCTGCTTAGCTCCAACAACTGCTTCCTGTCGGGGCCCTAAGGAGCCCGGATGGTCAGGCAAGGAGTGGCTGGGAGGGGAGGGGCGAGTAGAGGCCAGCGAGGCATCCCTTGACATGAGTGACATCAAGTTGGCCATGCCCACCCAGTCACATGATCATGTAGCTACACCCATCCAACCAGTCATTAGGCAGATCATATTAGTGGTCTGCTGGATTTAAAATTATGAATTTAGTGGTCCCTGAGGTCCACTAAAGGTTGGTGACCCCTGGACTAGAAGACTTCCAAGGTCCCTTCCAGCTCTATTATTCTATCTTCTATCTTGGATAGCTTCAAAAGGAATCGGAGAACATGTCTGTCAAAGTGTTGGTATTGAAGACTAGAAGTTATTTTGAGGTTGGGGACAGCATGCCACCAAAAAACAGTTGCAAGTGAGGAATTCTAGGAAAAAGAATATGCCTTATCCTCCTTTTTCCAAGACCTGCAGAGGCCACATTGACACATTCAAGTATGATATTTTCAGGTTGTTGTTTTTTTAAAGCTTTAAAACCTATTATCATTTCCTCTTGGAGACAATGTTGTTTCCTGAATGGCCTCTTCTACCTCATCTCATTCTTTAAATCAAATTGATCTATGAAATGCCCATTCATTTTATCCCTGGTGTCAGAGCTTTACCCAGGGGATGGAAATAAATCGTTTTCTCTAGAAATTCAAACATTCACTCAGGGGCTATCAGTAAAGAGTCAAGGACAAGTCTTGGAAAGATAAGTTGCTTTCATTGCACATGCCAAAGAAGTTCATCTAAAGGAATAAAGCCATATTTAAATCCTAGGTCTCTTTCGCTCACCCTTAAATGGTGTGGGATTTTTTTTTTTTTGCCTTGTTGGCTTTTATGTGCAGAGCAGAGGTCTTCAAACTTGGCAATTTTAAGATTTGTGGACTTCAACTCCCTGAATTCTCCAGCCAGCAGAGCTCTGCTGACTGGAATATTCTGGGAGTTGAAGTCCACAAGTCTTAAAATTGCCAGGTTTGAGGACCCCTGCTGTAGAGGATACCAATAGAGAGTTTTAATGCTGGCAACAGTCACTCACGCCCTCGTGACCTCAAGACTGGACTACTGCAATGCGCTCTACATGGGGCAGCCCTTGAAGAGCATTTGGAGACTTCAACTGGTCCAGAACGCGGCCACGCGAGCGATTGTGGGTGTACCTCGATACACCCACGTTACACCTATCCTCCGCGAGCTGCACTGGCTTCCAATCGGTCTCCGGATACGCTTCAAGGTGCTAGTTATTACTTATAAAGCCCTTCATGGTATTGGACCTGGGTACTTGAGAGACCGCCTGCTGCCAATTACCTTCCAAAGACCCATTAGATCGCACAGGGTCGGCCTCCTCCGGGTTCCATCCACCAGCCAATGCCATCTGGCTACGACCCGGGGGAGGGCCTTCTCTGTTGCAGCTCCGGCCCTTTGGAACGAACTCCCCGCGGAGATTTGGACCCTCACCTCTCTCCCTGCTTTCCGAAAAGCCGTTAAAACCTGGCTGTGTCAGCAGGCCTGGGGTTGATGAGCTCCCTTCCCCTCTTGACAGGTGTGGTTGTTGGTCATTTTAAACGTCTATTTTGTACTTGTATGTTTCCCCTTCCTGTTTAAGTTTTTCGCCGCCCTGAGTCCTTTTAGGGAATAGGGCGGCATATAAATAAAATAAAACTTAAACTTAAACTTAAACCTTCTTGTACTGAGACTGTTTGCTTCTGGTCCTATCAGCTTGAGCCTTCAGAAACAGGGAAATGTTTCTAAAAGATTGAGCAAAGAACTATCTCCTTCATCTCCATGACCCAGCCTTTTTGGGAAAAGACCACCAAATATTTCTTATACATAAATTGGCTACTCTTCATTATGACTTTTCTGATTACAAGCCCGTTGATCAGTTTGGTCTAGTGGTTAAGGTACCAAGCTAGAAACTGGGAGAGTCCCCCTTAGCCACAAAGCCAGCTGGTTGACCTTGGGCCGGTCTCTCCTTCTCAGCCCTAGAAAGCAGCCTAGGAAGAGCCGAGGTGGTGCAGTGGTTAGGGTGCAGTACTGCAGGCCACTTCAGCTGACTGTTATCTGCAGTTCAGCGGTTCAAATCTCACCGGCTCAAGGTTGACTCAGCCTTCCATCCTTCCGAGGTGGGTGAAATGAGGACCCAGACTGTGGGGGCAATATTCTGACTCTGTAAACTGCTTAGAGAGGGCTAAAAGCCCTATGAAGCGGTATATAAGTCTAACTGCTATTGCTATTGCTAAGCAGACAATGACAAAACACCTTTGAAATCTTGCCAAGAAAATTGCAAAGAACTTGTCTAGGCAATTGTCAGAAGTCAACATTGATTCCAAGGGACGTGTACACACACATGGAATTGCAAGCACACCCAAGTATGTGCGCAAACCCTCACGCCAAGTCAAATTTTGACACAATCAGTTGCTTGTAAATTCACACGACTAAAGTTGATTGTGAGTTACAGGAAAAATGCTGCCGTGAGCCCAGTGGACTAGTTATTGATCTATAATGGAAAAGTTTCCTTCCTACCTTTTAGTAGCACTAGTAACAAATGAACACATGCTTCTCTGACCTGGTATTAATAATTGGTTGGTGTTTGATTTAGCTTTATGAGACAAAAGCTCAAAGATGGAAACTGGTGAAAGTCTCATCTCTGTTAGCATTTGTATTATCAGCTTCACTTCCTAAAGAAGTTATAAGTTTGAGGCTGATGTTCATCCATCATGTTCGAAGAGGACCTTGACATCTTTTGAGGCTACAATGCAGGAGATGACATTATAGCAAATAGTTCGTTTCAAAATCAATAGACCCAGATGGGAGTTTACTTAATCTGTGTCCAGCTATATCAACAATATGTACAGAGCTAAAATGCAAATTGTTATCAACTTTTGAGAAGCATCAACCATGCAGAAATGGTGGATGCCCCTGAACCACAGTAGGACTCTTTTTAAAATCAAGAAAGCCCACTTGAGAATTGGAAAGGGCTAACAGTTTAGGAATTTCCTTCCCAAGCTGACCCTTGTCAGAATAATGTACTGTTAAAATATGCCTTGTTTTCTCTCAATGTTTCATGCCAAAAAAAGAGGCTTCCCTTTCTCCACCTTGCACATTTCTTTTGAGAGTCTCTTGGCAATATTTATGGACTTGCTTATAACTGGAGGGTCAGTGGCCATAAGGGATGGTGTTGTAGTTTCTCCTTATGCATCTTTTCAACATTCCTTTCCAGCTGTTCAAACTTCCTTATCTGAAAAGAAAATCCCAAAATATTTCTTGTTGGGAAGATGGAAACCACTAAAGGCAAAATCATACAAAGAAAGTCAGGAGGATAACATATAAATAGATACCTCTCTTGGCCATTTGACATTAAGGAAATACAAGAATGCTACAGAATAACAATAACAGAGATAGCAATAGCAATAGCAATAGCAATAGCAGTAGACTTATATACCGCTTCATAGGGCTTTCAGCCCTCTCTAAGCGGTTTACAGAGAGTCAGCATATTGCCCCCAACAATCTGGGTCCTCATTTTACCCACCTCGGAAGGATGGAAGGCTGAGTCAACCCTGAGCCGGTGAGATTTGAACCGCTGAACTGCTGATCTAGCAGTAGCCTGCAGTGCTGCATTTAACCACTGCGCCACCTTGGCTCTTATCTTAAGAGATGGAAGGGATCTTGGAGGTCTTCTAGTCTAACCCCCTGCTCAAGCAGGAGACTCTATACCATTTTAGACAAGTGGATGTCCAGTCTCTTCCTAAAAGCCTCCAGTGCTGGAGCACCTGCAACTTCTGAAGACAATTTTTTTCCCCCCACTGGTTGATTGTTCTCACTGTCAGGGAATTTCTCCTTAGTTCTAGGATGCTTCTCTCTTTGCACAGTTTCCATCCATTCCTTCTTGTTCTGCCTTCTGGTGCTTTGGAAAATAGGTTGCCATCCCCGCGCCCCTTTTCTTATTTTTGCTAAAGCAAGATTGTTTTAGCAAAACTCCCAATACCCTTGTAACAATTGCATCAAAATCCGTTTCCCTTTTGAAGGTGCATTATTGTTCATCAAATTAAATGAGAGCTGAAAGAGAGAAAAAAATTGCAGGATTTCTCTAAGCAACTTTAAACACAGAAGAAGACATGTTCTACAACTGAATTATAACTGTTTCCTCTGCAAATGGTTAAAGAGAGAAAGATGCAGCAATCCGAAGCAGGAAATTCAAATCAATCAAACAAACCCAAAGAAAACATTTCAACAGCAGCAAAGCTGCCAAATGTTAATAGCACAATCAATTTTCAATCTTGAGCGCTTATTCTTACAAAGCTTCATGATAGATCTCGCCTTTTTGATGGGACCACGACTCTAAGAACATGATATTGCATAGTTTGGGACCAAAGTCTGTCTGTCTGTCTGTCTGTCTGTCTGTCTGTCTGTCTATCTATCTATCTAAGAAGAATATGTTGGTAAGAATTTCTGAAGTCTACATCTCTCAAATGTTTTTCTAGCAGATATACAAAACCTGGGAGGCTACATTAATCTCAAGCGAATGCTAGGATTGGCTCAGACATTCCATTATCTCATATGTTGCTGAAGTGACATAAGCTTCAGACATAAACATAGGAAGTTTATACATACTTTCAGACATACACACACTTACACACATCGATATGTTTCAGTTAGCAACATCTGTGATAACACATTTGCAAATCTTAAAGAGAAAGGTGATTTGTCTGCGTTGAGCTCTTACCGTTGAATAATACAGATGTTGTTTTAAAGCTTTGAAGCCAGCTTCCTACTTTAGCTAATTTTATCATTAAAAAGAAAGATGAACTGAAAATAACCAGACTTAGCTATATTCCAGCCAATAAAGTCCTAATTTGAAAACACACACATTGTTCTATACTTGATCTTACCCAAAAAGCCAAAATAGGGACAAGAGGATTATTTTAAACCTCCCTGCTACTTTCAGATACCAACCTTGCTATAATATACAAAGTCATCCTCTTGTGACCGCAGTTGAGATGAGAATTGTCGTTGCTAAGCAAGACAATTGTTTATTGATTTGTACCCGGTTTTACCAAGGTTTGGTTCACAGTTGTTCAGTGGATCATGTCACTGGCATCCTTCAATCTCAAAAGACTATGGTATCATGCTCTGGAAAGAGGTCCTGAAGCAGCATCTGGTGTGGCTAAAAAGTCCAATTCAGGAGTGGAAATCCCTTCCACACTGAGAGCAGATACATTCTGTCCCCTGCCCAGCTCCCAGATTTCGTTGGTTCTGGGACTGCCTCTTTGCTTCAGCCTGCCGAACGAGTGTCTCTTTGGATTGAAGAAGGCCATGCTGCGTCTTTAGCCTCCAAACTGAACGATCAGAGGTCAAGGTTCCCCAGCTGTTAATGTCCATTCCCAAGGCTTTTAGATCCCTCTTGCAGATATCCTTATATCACAGCTGTATATCACATCCCTCTGGGGTGCTTTCCCTGCATTAATTCTGGAGATCTTTCAGAATCCAACCAGTGGATCATTGTGATCATTAAGTAAACCCAGCCTCCACAATTAACTTTGCTGATCAGAAACCGGTTGGGAAGTTCACAACTGGCGATTACATGACCCTGGGACACTGCGACCGCCGTAAATAAATGTTGGTTTCCAGGACTTCCGATTTGGATCATGTGACCATGAGAATTCTGCAATGGCTGTAAGAGCAAAGTCAGGCTGTGTAATTCACTCATTTTCAGTGCTGTTGTTGCTTCAAATGACCGCAAGTTGAGGACTACATGTGCAATGTTACCAATTCCTCATAATGGCTTTCATACAGTAGACTTCATGAGCACCTCATTCACCATGTTAGGTTACTCTGGAACAGATTGACAGATGCTGTATAGTCTTCTACCCATTAACCTCTTATGCTGCACTTAATCCCCTTCAAATGCACCTACCTTTTAGA